>NC_041405.2:148386466-148686466 GCF_900747795.2 Erpetoichthys calabaricus | reverse complement strand
GGAGACCTGGGGTCGCTTCCCGGGTCCTCCCTGTGTGGAGTTTGCATGTTGTCTGCATGGGTTTCCTCCCACAGTCCAAAGACGTGCAAGTTAGGTGTACTGGCGATCCTAAATTGTGCTGTGTGCCCTGTAGTAGGCTGGCACTCTGCCCAGGATATGTTTCCTGTCTTGCGCCCTAGGATTGGCTCCAGCAGACCCCCGTGACCATGTAGTTAGGATATAGTGGGTTGGATAATGGATGGGTGGATTTCTTGCTAGTTTTTAAATCTTTACATGGGCTTGCTCCTGCATATTTATCTGAATTGTGTGTTTTACATCAGCCATCCAGAGTGCTTAGATCTTCTGGTCAGTTGTCTCTTGTTGTCCCTTGTACCAAGTGTAAAACTAAAGGGGGACAGACAGGGCTTGTGCAGCTGCTGCTCCTCGCCTGTGGAACTCTTTACCTCATCACATAAAGGAGTCATCTACAACTGAACTGTTTAAAACAAGATTAAAGACTCATTTCTATTCACTTGCAGTCATTATGCCAGGCCATTCCAAACTCTTTACATTTTAATATGAGGGAGTCTGCTTTCTAATTCTGCTCGGCAAGTGTCCTGCCCTTCACTCACCTGTTTCTTTTGCATTTTCTGTAAGTCCTTTAGAGCCTCTTTGTCTCCAGATTTGAATGCCCTCTTCTTATTATTAAATAGATGTTTTAGACCCTTAGTAATCCAGGGCTTGTGGTTTAGAAAACAATGTGGGGACAGTAGTGACAACACAGAAGTTAATATAATCTGTGATATAGTGACGAATATACAGGGGTACATAGAGGTGAAAGGCACTATACAAAAGGTAGATCATGTAAATGTCACTATACAATAGATAGATAGATAGATAGATAGATAGATAGATAGATAGATAGATAGATAGATAGATAGATAGATAGATAGATAGATAGATAGATAGATAGATAGATAGATAGATAGATAGATAGATAGATAGTGTCACAAAGATGAGACATACTCAAATAAAGGTTTGGGGCAGCCACCCGTATATTCTGGTATCCCGGCTGCAAAAGTCGTTTTATCTGAATAAACAGCACTGGTGTGCATACAACTGAGTCCAAAACAAGACTGAGGAATTAGGACAAAGGGCAGGGTTTTAAAGGGGGAGACAGGAAGTGAGGTCATAAGGATCAGGGACGTGTTCGTTCTCCATTGGTTCGGGCCCGGACGTGAAGTCAGAGGGGCTGGAGCCAGTAAGGACTCCTTCGATTGGTTCGGTCCCGGAAATGATGTCACGAGAGCCAGGTGGAATCTCCCGGGAATGGTCTGCAGGCAAGAAAGAAAAAGAGTCAGTGCACTCTGCCACCTCTCAGCATATCTCAGAACTGCCGTCACTCAAGCCCTTTAGCTGCCTCCCATGCGCACGTGTGTGACAAGAGATAGATGTATAATATATAATATAAATATATGTATGTACTGTTTGTATATATATATATATATATATATATATATATAGATAGATAGATAGATAGATAGATAGATAGATATAGATAGATAGATAGATAGATAGATAGATAGATAGATAGATAGATAGATAGATAGATAGATAGATACTTTATTAATCCCCATATATATATAAATATATATATATAATGTGATGCATGGCTGGCAGCTCAACCCGGCTGGGACACCCAAAGAGTCGAAGGATGGGGTAAGGCAGATACTTTGGAACATTACTTAGATGGCAATTTCCCTGCCGCATAGCGGTGCCCCGGATTCCTGCAGGGCACCCTGGGATGTTGAGTTTGGCTTAGTACTGTACTGTACAGTACTGGGTACTGTGGGTGCCACCAGGAGACGCTGTAGGAAGACCTTGGGACTCTTATTTTCTACATAGCTTGGAAGTGCTAGAAGGTAACAGGACGGAAGCCCAGAAGTACTTCTAAGCTGAAGAAAAACACTTAAGTTCTTTATCCTACCCAGAAGTGCTTAACATCACGTGATCGGAAGGACAGAAGTCCTTCTAGGACAGACACTATTTAAGGGACTGATGAGAACCCAGCAGGGGAGCCAGAGTCAGGAGGAGGTGGACAACGCTTGCTGGGAGGTGTGAAAGAGAAGAGAATAGCAATTATTGTGTTTATTTGCTTGTTTATTGGTGGTTGTGGTGCTTAGGGCACTGTTTACAAAAGAAAAAGAATTAAAATACAGTAATCCCTCCTCGATCGCAGGGGTTGCGTTCCAGAGCCCCCTGCGAAAGGTGAAAATCCGCGAAGTAGAAACCATATGTTTATATGGTTATTTTTATATTGTCATGCTTGAGTCACAGATTTGCACAGAAACACAGGAGGTTGTAGAGAGACAGGAACGTTATTCAAACACTGCAAACAAACATTTATCTCTTTTTCAAAAGTTTAAACTGTGCTCCATGACAAGACAGAGATGACAGTTCAGTCTCACAATTAAAAGAATGCAAACATATCTTCCTCTTCAAAGGAGTGCGCGTCAGGAGCAGATAATGTCAGAGTGAGACAAGCAAACAATCAGAAATCAATAGGTGCTTTTTAGGCTTTTAAGTATGTGAAGCACCGTGCGGGAAGCATGTCGCTTGACAACGCAGCTGCAAGGAAGGGAGCAATGTGAAGGTAGTCTTTCAGCATTTTTTAGACGAGTGTCCGTATCCTCTAGGGGTGCGAACAGCCCCTCTGCTCACACCCCCTCCATCAGGAGCAGAGAATGTCAGAGCAAGACAGAGAGAGAGAAAAATAAGCAATCAAAAATCAATAGGGCTCTTTGATCCTTTAAGAATGCGAAGCGCCGTGCGGGAAGCATATCGCGCAACAAAGTAACCACAAGTAAGCCCAGCAAGGAAGGAAGCAATGTGAAGGTAATCTTTCAGCGTTTTTTAGACGAGCGGCCGTATCCACTAGGGGTGCGAACAGCCCACGTGCTCACAATATATTTGAGGAGTTTTATTTAATAAGTAATAGGTGCTCTGATATGGGTAGCTTCTCAGCCATCTGCTAATAGCGTCCCTTGTATGAAATCAACTGGGCAAACCAACTGAGGAAGCATGTACCAGAAATTAAAAGACCCATTGTCCACTGAAACCCACGAACCAGCAAAAAATCCGTGATATATATTTAAATATGCTTACATATAAAATCCGTGATAGAGTGAAGCTGTGAAAGTCGAAGTGCGATATAGTGAGGGATTACTGTACTTCTTATTGCTTTTACCCTGTGTACACAGTGTCTGTCTGTTTGGCTGAAAGGGGCAACAGTGCCACCTAGCGTCCACAATATATCCACTATATAAATATATACATATATAAAGGCACTATATAATAGATAATAGATAGATAGATAGATAATAGATAGATAGATAGATAAGAGATAGATAGATAGATAGATAGATAGATAGATAGAGATAGATAGATAGATAGATAGATAGATAGATAGATAGATAGATAGATATATAGATAGATAGATAGATAGATAGATAGATAGATAGATAGATAGATAGATAGATAGATAGATAGATAGATAGATAGATAGATAGATAGATAGATAGATAGATAGATAGATAGATAGATAGATAGATAGATAGATAGTGTCACAAAGACGAGACATACTCACCACCCCCTTCTCTGCACCTAAATTCAATGATGAATAATCTTTAATTAATGAATAACAAAGATGCAAATCCTCCGTCCATTTGTTTAACCCTATGTTAATACATGTCTAATTGCCCTTCCACCATGAACCCCAGTGCCCCCGTCTCCCCCCACACTTTTCTGAACTCCTCTGTTTTGCTCATCGCCTTGTCATTAAGTGAATCCTCACTTCAATCTCGAGGTGAGGTTCACCCTGATGATCAGGACGTGTACCCGTCTGTTTATTACTTCGACTGTTTAAAATTGCAAGTTTTGCTTGACCAAATAGAAAAAATTAGAAGCTGAATCTTAGATTTAAAATTTTTGTTTCAGTTTCATGGCAAAAATAAATATTTTACTGTCAAAAATAAAACTTTTTTTTTTGCACAATTCACTAAACACACGTATCACGTATCTGAATTTCATTTCAAAGGGAGTTTGTTGCTGTGAGCCCATGTAGGACCCTCCACTGCAGGTCAGCCACTCTTCTGTTATTTGGGGGTGGGTCGGCTTACCCCCCCCCCCCCAAGGGCATATCTGAGGTGTGTTTTACATTTTCCAGTTGAAGTTCCTTGCTACAGCACTGGTGTAAACCTTAAACTCTTAGAGATTGAACTAAAATCTGAACTTTCTTTTTGTTAATTTTATTTTTTCTGTGCTATGAATATTAACATTTGTTTCCACTTGCATATCAGAATACTGTGTCATTCTTATTTCATTTTTCAAGGGAGCTTGTTGAATTCTGGCCGGTCCCAGGTAACCTGATCAGATCTTTAGCCGTGGAGGACAATAATCGGTGGACGCTGCTCATTGACGTTATTCCTAACACCGCGGCTAAAGCAGCAGTTAGTTTTTTCAATTTTGTTTGGACTCATCTCTCAGTCTTCATAAATTAAGAAGAGACACTGAAGTTGTGAAAATGTGAGCAACATAAAAAAAAATAATCAATGGTGGCCCCTGATGGAGGACTTGGCAGCGTACTGTGATTTACAGGCCCAGGCTGGCTGGATGCCCCACAGCGTGTTCTAGAAATCTGTCAGCTGAGCTAATGAGACATCATTTTTCTTTTTCTTGCTTTCCACGTGGCTCATTTTGCAGTCTTTAAATCATTATTTATGAGAAAAAATAAAAAAGATGTTACAAGGGTTCTAGATGGGTGTTAGGAAAAAATTGGGAGTGGTGTCCCCTCGACTTCCTCGTATACTCAGATATGGGGATGGATATTTGAGGAGTAAACTGCAAGAGAATAATTATATTTTTATATAATGTACATGAAAGAACCATCAACAACAATTCAAATCAAAGTAATAGATAGATAGATAGATAGATAGATAGATAGATAGATAGATAGATATAGATAGATAGATAGATAGATAGATAGATAGATAGATAGATAGATAGATAGATAGATAGATAATAGATAGATAGATATAGATAGATGTGAAAGGCACTATATAAAAGATAGATACTTTATTAACCCCAAGGGGAAATTCACATACTCCAGCAGCAGCATACTGATAAAAAAAACAATATTAAATTAAAGAGTAATAAAAATGCAGGTAAAAACAGACAATAACTTTATATAATGTTAACGTTTACCCCCCCGGGTGGAATTGAAGAGTCGCATAGTGTGGTGGAGGAACGATCTCCTCAGTCTGTCAGTGGAGCAGGACGGTGACAGCAGTCTGTCACTGAAGCTGCTCCTCTGTCTGGAGATGATCCTGTTTAGTGGATGCGATGGATTCTCCATGATTGACAGGAGTCTGCTCAGCGCCCGTCATTCTGCCACAGATGTCAAACTGTCCAGCTCCATTCCAACAATAGAGCCTGCCTTCCTCACCAGTTTGTCCAGGCATGAGGCGTCCTTCTTCTTTATGCTGCCTCCCCAGCACACCACTGCGTAGAAGAAGGCGCTCGCCACAACCGTCTGATAGAACATCTTCAGCATCTTATTGCAGATGTTGAAGGACGCCAGCCTTCTAAGGAAGTATAACCGGCTCTGTCCTTTCTTGCACAGAGAATCAGTATTGGCAGTCCAGTCCAATTTATCATCCAGCTGCACGCCTAGGTATTTAGAGGTCTGTACCCTCTGCACACAGTCACTTCTGATGATCACGGGGTCCCTGAGGGGTCTGGGCCTCCTAAAATCCACCACCAGCTCTTTGGTTTTGCTGGTGTTCAGTTGTAGGTGGTTTGAGTCGCACCATTTAACAAAGTCCTTGATTAGGTTCCTATACTCCTCCTCCTGCCCACTCCTGATGCAGCCCACGATAGCAGTGTCATCAGCGATCTTTTGCATGTGGCAGGACTTCGAGTTGTATTGGAGGTCCGATGTATATAGGCTGAACAGGACCGGAGAAAGTACAGTCCCCTGTGGCGCTCCTGTGTTGCTGACCACAATGTCAGACCTGCAGTTCCCGAGACACACATACTGAGGTCTGTCTGTAAGATAGTCCACGATCCATGCCACCAGGTATGAATCTACTCCCATCGCTGCCAGCTTGTCCATGAGGAGCAGAGGCTGGATTGTGTTGAAGGCGCTAGACAAGTCTAGAAACATAATTCTTACAGCAAATGGCACATCTAAATTTCCTGGGTTTAACAATTAATGAAAACACAAGTTAACAAAATGTATTGTTACCAACCATTAATGAGTACAGATCTGCTGATTAGAAACCAATATTGTCAAACATGTTAATTTCCAAGTCAGGTAAATACAGACATCCTCCAAGGAAGGAACAGTTCTGTTATCACAACTTGGTATTGTTTGTAATCTCAACCAGCCAAAAACTCCAAAGCGGTGACTCCTTTGCAATACTGACATCCTGCAGACAGCCTTTTAACTTCTCACCCCCAGTCCCAACAATGGGTGCCTAATGGAACCACCCAGTGTACAAAAAATGTCCCCCTCTGACACTTTCCCTTAGAGATAGGGTGAGGAGTTCAGTTATCCGGGAGAGATTCGGAGTAGAGTCGCTGCTCCTCAGCATTGAGAGGAGTCAGTTGAGGTGGTTAGGGCATCTGGTCAGGATGCCCCCAGGATGCCTCCCTAGGTGGGTGTTTCAGGCATGTCCCACTGGGAGAAGGCCATGGGGCAGACCCTGGACACACTGGATGAATTATATCTCCCGTCTGGCCTGGGAACGCCTTGGGGTCCCAACAGAGGAGCTGGAGGAGGTGACCGGGGAGAGGGAGGTCTGGGCTTCCCTGCTTAGGGTGCTGCCCCCGCGACCTGACTTCGGATAAATGGTGGACAATGGATGGATGGATGGATGGATGAATATAAATTGTTCCCTGTGGGGAACAGCCCGGACACAGACAGGCAGACATCATTTTGTCACCCAACACACGTTTATTTACAGTCTATTATGTACAGTCTTAAATGCCACACAACCCCAATCTTCCCCAAAGTCCAGGCCAACCACTATGCCTCATTCTTCAGGCCGCCTCCATGTCTCCTCCTGAGACCTTGTCCAACTGCTCTCCCGACTTGAGCCTCATTGTGAAGGGAGGCGGCCCCTTTTATTAGCACCTGGATGTGCTCCAGGTGTGTTCCGGCAATCTCCCACGAACACGCCCCAGTGTGGCGGAAGTGCCGGCTGCGTACCTGGAAACACTCCGGGTGTCCCCATTCGTCTTCCCCCCAGCACTTCCGGGTGTGGCGGAAGTACTGGGGTCCAGGAACCTTCAGGCATGGGGGCACCCCCTGGCGGTGACCACGGGTCCCTACAGGGCTGAGCTTCCAAGCTCTGTACCCATGTCCCCCAAACAACCAGGGTGGTCGCCCCCTCTTGGTCTGGAGGAGGCGCAAGCCCTCCTCCGCTCTTCCTGGGCGTCCCGGCTGGGCTTGGTCCCCAGCCGCGTGCTACACCCCCTATAAGTTAGTAAGAAATAGCACTTTCTTGCTATAACTGAGATACAGTGTGATAATTGTTTCAGTTGTGTTTAGAGCAGGTCCCAGTGCACAGGGACTTGAAAGACCAATTTTCAACTGAGAAATGGGATAGGCAGACAGTTCTCTGACTGTCTAGAAATGGTTCCGAAACGTTTAAAGTGATTTGCAACGATTTGAAATGTGGCAAGATTTAAGCTTTGAACAGAACTTTTCTTAACAAGAATTTTTCTTTTTTTTTGCTATTTTAATTTTCTTTTTTGTGTGAACTGTTTTACTTTGGCCCTGCGGTGGGCTGGCACCCTGCCCGGGGTTTGTTTCCTGCCTTGTGCCCTGTGTTGGCTGGGATTGGCTCCAGCGGACCCCCGTGACCCTGTAGTTAGGATATAGCAGGTTGGATAATGGATGGATGTTTTACTTTGAATGTTAACTAAAACTTTAAAAAATGAAGATATTTTGTCTGTGGAATCACTTCGGCGCGTCAGGCTTTTGTTGAATCCCATTTTTTGAGTCAGAGCTGCTGAACTTTGGTCATTTTGGAAAAATGCAGCTACACTTGACATTTCAGACCTCCTTGATTTTCTTGTATTCGAAGTAAAGGGAAAGTATTGGAATCCTCCAAAAATTCCATTTCGAGATTTCGATGAAGCTTAACGTTTTAGACCTCCCGGAGTCCGAAAATATCCATCCATCCATCCATTTTCCAACCCGCTGAATCCAAACACAGGGTCACGGGGGTCTGCTGGAGCCAATCCCAGCCAACACAGGGCACGAACCAATCCCGGGCAGGGTGCCAACCCACCGCAGGACACACACAACCACACCCACACACCAGGGCCAATTTAGAATCACCAACCCACCATGTCTTTGGACTGTGGGAGGAAACCGGAGCGCCCGGAGGAAACCCACGCAGACACAGGGAGAACATGCAAGCTCCACGCAGGGAGGACCCGGGAAGCAAACCCAGGACCCCAGGTCTCCCAACTGCGAGGCAGCAGCGCTACCCACTGCGCCACTGTGCCGCCCGTCCGAAAATCATTTTTGGAATTATGTCAGACTGTGTGTGTGTGTGTAAACACGGGTTCACTTTCACTTAGGTCAACCACATTTTGCATACAAGTATTATGTAGAAGATTTCTATTAAGTTTTGGGCCATTTCTGCTAACCGGAAGTGGTACTTTACCTTTTATTCATGAAGCTGCACAGTGCGATTTATTATGCTGTCACCGTCCTGCTCCACTGACAGACTGAGGAGTTCGTTCCTCCCCCAAACTATGCGACTCTTCAATTCCACCCGGGAGGGTAAACGTTAACATTATACAAAGTTACTGTCTGTTATTACCTGCATTGTTATCAATCTTTAATTTAATATTGTTTTTTTGTATCAGTATCTATTAATTATATAATACCTTTCACATCAATCTATCTATCTATCTATCTATCTATCTATCTATCTATCTATCTATCTATCTATCTATCTATCTATCTATCTATCTATCTATTTATATAGTGTCTTTCAAATCTATCTATCTATCTATCTATCTATCTATCTATCTATCTATCTATCTATCTATCTATCTATCTATCTATCTATCTATCTATCTATCTATCACTTTGATTTGAATTGTTGTTGATGGTTCTTTCATGTACATTATATAAAAATATAATTATTCTCTTGCAGTTTACTCCTCAAGTATCCATCCCCATATCTGAGTATACGAGGAAGTCGAGGGGACACCACTCCCGATTTTTTCCTAACACCCATCTAGAACCCTTGTAACATCTGCTACACTTATACACTGGTGGTAACCTGCTACCTGCTGGCACTGTTGCCCCTTTAAACCCAACAGACAGACACTCAGGACACCAGATAAAAGCACTAAGAAGATCTTTAATTCTTTTTCTTCTTGTATAGTGCCCTCCAAGCACCACAGTCACAGATTAACAGGCAAGTAAATACAATACGTACAATATTCTTCTCTATTTTCTCCTCCACAACTCCCAGCAAGTGTTGTCCACCTCCTCCCGACTCTGGCTCGCTTGCTGGGTTTTCAGCAGTTCTTTGTGTAGTCTTTGACCCGGAAGTGTTTCTGGTCTTCCTCCCACGTGACTTGCCACAATTCCGGGTAAATGGACAACCCAAGTGCCTTAATCTGCCTGGAAGTAATTCAGAGCTTCCATCCTCATGACTTCCTAGTACTTCTGGGCTATAAGGGAAGCAAGACACTCCAGGTCCTTCCACAGCACCCCCTGGAGGCACCCACGGCACCCAACAGAACTGAGATACCGAACTCCAAGTCCCAGGATGCCCTGTGATAATCCGGGGGGCACTGCTACAATCCAGGGGAGCTGCCATCTGGCTTCTTGGTGGAGGCAGTGTCCAAACGTTGCTGCCTTCCCCCATCCTTCCATTGGCGGGGCGTCCCGGCTGGGCTGAGCTACTGGCTGTCTCTTACACTGCACTGGCATGACGATGTGTATTGTTATATTTTGTTCATGCCTCTGTCACTGTCTTAGGGCCATGTTGTGCCCTGTCCCTGTCGTGTGTCACTTTTCCCTGCCTGCACAGCACTATGAGATGCCATATGGGTCCTGTATGAGCAAAATGAAAGCCAAAATGGTGAGCGTAATGCCAGCTTGTCCTTAAAATGCACGTGGGTTTCTCTTTCTCAGCCGCAGCACTTCAAGTCAGCAAAGTGGAGCTCAGGATGGTGTGTACGTCATCCAGGCACTTATCACCTTTAAAGCACCAATAAATTGTGTGATGTGATTAAAAAAAATCCAAAGCGGATAAAAAGGGCATCAGGCTGAGATTCTAAAGGGCGCGCATTGACGTGTGCGCTGATGGGCTCAGGAAGGACTGACGCACAGACGGAGGTGAATCTCAACCCTGAGAGGCTTTTCTAGATTTTCAAAGCATTTTAGGCTTCATGGGGTGCAGTGGTGGCTCTGAGGCTGGGGATCTGTGCCGCCAATCGGAAGGTGGCCTGTTCTAATCCCATAAACGCCAGAAGTGACTCCTCTCCCTTGAGCAAGGGCCCTTAACCTGCAGTTGCTCCATCCTGGGTAGGATGTGTGGCATGCGGCTGGGGGTGGTGCCCAGCCGGGACGCCCAAGAGGACCGGAGGAAGACTCACACGTCCTCCGGACCACGAGGGGGCATCCGCCCTGGTTGTGCTGGGGACCACACGTACAGGGCTGTGAAGCTCAACTCTGTGGGGGCCCGTGGTCATTGCCAGGGGGCTCCCCAGTACCTTGGGGGCCCTGGACCTTAGCACTTCCGCCACACCCGGAAGTGCTGGGGGGAAGAGGAGCAGGGACACCCGGAGTGCTTCCGGGGATGCAGCCGGCACTTCCGCCACACTGGGGTGTGTCGGTGGAAGATTTCCGGGAACCACCTGGAGCACATCCGGGTGATTATAAAAGGGGCCGCCTCCCTTCATTCAGGGCTGGAGTTGGGTGGAAGAGGACGAGGTCTGGAAGGAGAGAGAAGGAGGCGGTCTGAAGGAAAGGCATTGAGGAAAGAGGCCTGGACTTTGGGGAGTCTGTGGGTTGTGTGGCACTGTAAATATAGTTGTAAATAAACGTGTGTTGGGTGACATGAACGTGTCTGCCTGTCTGTGTCCGGGCTGTTCCCCACAGACGTTAATCTGCATCCAGCCCAGCAAGCAGTTCCTCCAGCTTACAGGGAAAACCTGGCATCTGGTGGCAGGATTGGCACTCCAGCCACCCTAAAAAAGCTCACACTGTCCCACTCTATTCAAACTGATGTGGTGCTGAGGTTGCACGGCTCCAGTTGGGTCCCAATTTGGGATCCTGAGGGGGTTCATCATGTGGCGGGTGCGGCAATGTCACTGTATCAGTGCACGCGCCCAACCTCTCCTCTGGAGTTCAGTTTTGTTATGTGGGGGGGAACTGTGGCATGGGCTGGTGATTTCAAATCACGGTGTGTGTGCATCTTGCAGGTTCTCCTTCCTCCAGCATCCCAAATATGTCCATGCTAGATTGGCCTGGTGAGTGGGAGTCCATTTGAGGGTGTCTTTGAGACAAGCTCAGTCCAGAGGGCCTCCTGTGTTTTGTCCACCTTCCTAATCAGTGAGACATTTTTACCTTTAATTGATCTTCATTTTGTTGCTTCTCTTGTTTTGGATTCAGAAAAGTGTTTTAGTGTTAGATTTACATTCATAAGAAATTAATAAATATTTATATTTTTGTCATAGTAATTTGTGACAGACGGGTATCAGCAAGTGTGAAAGGGAAGGTCTACAGGGCGGTAGTGAGACCAGCTATGCTATATGGGCTGGAGACGGTGGTACTGACCAGAAAGCAGGAGACAGAGCTGGAGGTGGCAGAGTTAAAGATGCTAAGATTTACATTGGGTGTGACGAGGATGGACAGGAATAGAAATGAGGACATTAAAGGGTCAGCTCAGGTTGGGAGACAAAGTCAGAGAGGCGAGATTGCGTTGGTTTGGACATGTGCAGAGGAGAGATGCTGGGAATACTGGGAGAAGGGTGCTAAGGATAGAGCTGCCAGGGAAGAGGAAAAGAGGAAGGCCTAAGAGAAGGTTTATGGAATGTGGTGAGAGAGGACATGCAGGTGATGGGGGTGACAGAACAAGATGATGAGGACAGAAAGATATGGAAGAAGATGATCCGCTGTGGCAGTCCCTAATGGGAGCAGCTGGAAGAAAAAGACGAAGAAATCATATCTTTAGATGCTTAACTCAATGCGTTTATTGAGAATTCCTTATGAACGATTTGAAATCACTTATGTCTGGCACCTCCTGACTTACTGGTAAGAGGAAACCCCCACATTTGATATAAACTTCAACTCGTCTTGAAGCCTAGTGTGGCGGACACCCTGAGAATTAGAAGCCTTTTGCAAGGACGAATGGGTGAAAATCAATCAATCAAGCAATCAATCAATCAAATTTATTAATAAAGCATATTTAAAAGCAACAGAAGTTGTACCAAAGTGCCAAACAAACAAAACTTGTAAGGCTACTATAAAAACATCCAGTTTAATAAAACAGTTATTAAAATCTATCCTCCTCCTCCTGATAACCTCACCCTCCATAAAAGGCAGAGGAGAAAAAGTGGGTTTTCAACCGAGTCTTAAAAATCTCAATAGATGCAGAAGGTCTGATATGGAGCGGCAGATCGTCCCAAAGTATTGGAGCAATAACTGAAAAAGCCCCGTCCATCTTAAACTTTAGCCGTGATCTAGGAACTGCAAGAAGTAATTGAGCAGATGACCTCAAAACCTTTGCTCCGGAAAGGGGATGAAGGATATCGCAGATGTATTTAGGGGTGACGCCATGCAAGGCCTTTTAAACAAACAATGAAACTTTGAAGTCAATCCAAAATCTCACCGGCAACCAATGGAGGGAGGCCAGTACAGGTGAGATAGGCTCTCTCTTTTACTGGTGCTAGTCAGAAGTCTAGCTGCTGCATTTTGTACCAACTGAAGGCACAACAGGGCAGATTTGGGCAATCTCATATATACTGAATTGCAATAATCAATCCGAAACGTAATAAAAGCACAAATTACTGTTGCCAAATTCTTTGGTGAAAGGAAAGATCTTAATTTTGAAAATTGCCCTTGCTGGTAAAAGCTGGACTTTACTCCCTCAGAGATTTGTTTGTCAAAGCTCAAAGACGAATCAAGAATGGCTGCCAGATTCTTAACATCATTACGAATCTTTGCCATCAGTGAGTCTAAACGAGTGCCAGTTTCATTAACAATAGAAGTAGCGCCAAAGATAATCATCTCCATTTTATTTTCGTTTAGTTGGAGGAAATTTTGTAGCAACCAGAGTTTAAAATCATCAATACACTCCACCAGCTTTTTTTACAGATGAAATGATGTCCGGGCTAACTTTAATATAAAGCTGGGCATCATCAACATAACAGTGGTAATTGGAAATAAGGACCCCAGAGGGAGCAAGTACAAGGCAAGTAATAATGGGGCCAGAATAGAGCCTTGTGGTATGGCATGAGTGAGCAGAGCTGGCTGGGAGAAGTTATCACCTATCTTTACCAACAGCGTAGGACGCAAACTATTTCAGTGCCCATCCTTGAATACCGACTTCATACTCAAGCTGTTTTAATAGAACCCCATGGCCCAAAAGCTGCACTAACTACTTGTGTTCTGTTCTGTGTATTGTATTGTATTGACCCCCATTTTTTTGACAACCCACTGCACGCCCAACCTACCAGGAAAGGGGTCTCTCTTTGAACTGCCTTTTCCAAGATATCTTCCATTTTTTTCCCTACAAGGGTTTTTTGGGATTTTTTCTTTGTCTTCTTAGAGAGTCAAGGCTGGGGGGCTGTCAAGAGGCAGGGCCTGTTAAAGCCCATTGTGGCACTTCTTGTGTGATTTTGGGCTATACAAAAATAAATGGTATTATATTGTATTGTATTGTGTGATTTTGGGCTACACAAGAAATAAATTATATTATATTGTATTGTGTGATTTTGGGCTACACAAGAAATAAATTGAATTGTATTATATTGTATTGTGTGATTTTGGGCTACACAAGAAATAAATTGTATTGTATTGTGTTGTGTGATTTTGGACTACACAAGAAATAAATTGTATTGTATTGTATTGTATTGTGTGATTTTGGGCTACACGAGAAATAAATTGTATTGTATTGTATTGTGTGATTTTGGGCTACACAAGAAATAAATTGTATTGTATTGTGTTGTGTGATTTTGGGCTACACAAGAAATAAATTGTATTATATTGTGTGATTTTGAGCTACACAAGAAATAAATGGTTTTATATTGTGTTGTGTGATTTTGGGCTACACAAGAAATAAATTGTATTTTGTGATTTTGGGCTACACAAGAAATAAATTGTATTGTATTGTATTGTGTTGTGTGATTTTGGGCTACACAAGAAATAAATTGTATTGTATTGTGTGATTTTGAGCTACACAAGAAATAAATGGTTTTGTATTGTGTTGTGTGATTTTGGGCTACACAAGAAATAAATTGTATTGTATTGTATTGTGTGATTTTGGGCTACACAAGAAATAAATTGTATTGTATTGTGTTGTGTGATTTTGGGCTACACAAGAAATAAATTGTATTGTATTGTGTGATTTTGGGCAACACAAGAAATAAATTGTATTGTATTGTATTGTGTGATTTTGGGCTACGCAAGAAATAAATTGTATTGTGTTGTGTGATTTGGGCTACACAAGAAATAAATTGTATTGTATTGTGTGATTTTGGGCTACACAAGAAATAAATTGTATTGTATTGTACTGTATTGTATTGTGTGATTTTGGGCTACACAAGAAATAAATTGTATTGTATTGTGTGATTTTGGGCTACACAAGAAATAAATTGTATTGTATTGTATTGTGTGATTTTGGGCTACGCAAGAAATAAATTGTATTGTGTTGTGTGATTTGGGCTACACAAGAAATAAATTGTATTGTATTGTGTGATTTTGGGCTACACAAGAAATAAATTGTATTGTATTGTACTGTATTGTATTGTGTGATTTTGGGCTACACAAGAAATAAATTGTATTGTATTGTGTTGTGTGATTTTGGGCTACACAAGAAATAAATTGTATTGTATTGTGTGATTTTGAGCTACACAAGAAATAAATGGTTTTGTATTGTGTTGTGTGATTTTGGGCTACACAAGAAATAAATTGTATTGTATTGTGTGATTTTGGGCTACACAAGAAATAAATTGTATTGTATTGTATTGTGTTGTGTGATTTTGGGCTACACAAGAAATAAATTGTATTGTATTGTATTGTACTGTATTGTATTGTGTGATTTTGGGCTACACAAGAAATAAATTGTATTGTATTGTACTAAGATCTAGCAGCACTAAAATAGCACAAAAACCCGAGTCCAAGGTTAGTAGAATATTCATTTGTCACCTTCAACAAAATTTTTAAAAGCCAGATTGAAATACATTGCATAAGTTATTTTCTTCCAAATATGAGTACATAAATCACCTTTTCCCAAAATACCGCAAGTAAAAACTGAAAAACTCTTAGCTTGCTATGAAAAGTGTTTACAAGGCTACTTACTAAGTACTGACCATGTCAGGTTCCCAAACTTTTGCTTTAGGCCCTTTTATTTGACATTTTGTACCTGTGAATGATGGAAATAAAAATGTAATCTTGGTTAAATAAATGTGTCATCTGGAACTGTATGCCTTTTGGTGATCAGTTCATCTTTTGCTCACTTAACTATTCACAGTAACAGACATTTTAAGCAAGGGGGCCCAAACTTTTGCATGCCACGGTAGACTCTTTGAGCTGCTGATGTTGTAATAGCAGACTGGCACAGGCACCCTCAGCCCCAGTGAAGACACTCGGAGTCTCGGGACAGGCAGCGGAATCAGGATTTATTGTATGGCACACATACAGACTCAACTCAGCCCAGCAGTGGGCACCTTTTACTTTTACTACAATTCTTACCATTTCAGTGGTTATTCTTCCTCATCTGACTTCTGTTGCTCTACTCCTGCCACTAATTAATCCCACTAATAATTCTTAGTTGAGGGGGTGTCAAACCCCACTCTGTCCATCCTATCTGTTTGATAAGGCATATTCTCTCCCCCTACTATCTCAGCGCTTGCTACCATGATTTACAACCTAAGAGTTCACATTCCCTTCTCTAACCCAGGGGCCCATCCTCTTGGCTCTCTGGCACGCCTGACCTTTGGCTTATGAAAAACGGGTGTTTTCTGGCTCATACAAAATAATAAACAATATATATTGTCACACACGGGTTATTGGGAGGCAGCTAAAGGGCCTGAATAATAGTAGTACCACGCCAGACCAGGGGGTGGCAAGCTGCACTGACTTTCTCTCTCAATCTTCTGCAGACCATCCATGGGAAATCCCACTTAGTTCCGGCACCTATGATGGCATCACTTCTGGTACCGTCGCCTGTTACGATGTCACTTCCAGTTCTAGTGCTATTGATGATGTCACTTCCGGTCCCGATGACATCACTTCCTGTCTCGGCCTTTAAAACCACCATTTTTGCATCCTACCATCAGTTCTGTTTTGGTGAACAGTTCAACCATTTTACCCATTTGCAGCCAGGGCATAATATACTGGTGGCTGCCTCAAAGTGTGTTTGATGTCTCTGGCTCGTTTGTATGACAGTAGGCGTAAGTCTTTTCAATTTTAACTGTTACATCTTAATGCTTAGTATAAAATAATGCTTACTTTCTCATGTGCTTATAATACTTTTCTCGTACGTGTAAATTACCGATTTTAGGAATACAATTTTCGATAATTTCTAGCAGGGAGGGAGTATAAAGAAGAAGGACGCCTCACGCCTGGACAAACTGGTGAGGAAGGCAGGCTCTATTGTAGGCATGGAGCTGGACAGTTTGACATCCGTGGCAGAGCGACGGGCGCTGAGCAGACTCCTGTCAATCATGGAGAATCCACTGCATCCACTGAACAGGATCATCTCTAGACAGAGGAGCAGCTTCAGCGACAGACTGCTGTCACCGTCCTGCTCCACTGACAGACTGAGGAGATCGTTCCTCCCCCAAACTATGCGACTCTTCAATTCCACCCGGGGGGGTAAACGTTAGCATTATACAAAGTTATTGACTGTTATACCTGCATTGTTATCACTCTTTAATTTAATATTGTTTATATCAGTATGCTGCTGATAAAGTATCTATCTATCTATCTATCTATCTATCTATCTATCTATCTATCTATCTATCTATCTATCTATCTATCTATCTATCTATCTATCTATCTATCTATCTATCTATCTATTATCAATAATACATTATTTGAAGTGTAACTTAGCTCCTGCTTGTCTTTTACTACACCTAATTGCCTGAGGTTCTAAATGTAGAAGGGAAGGTGGGGAGAAATTATAAAGTACAATACCTTATAAACAATGCTACCAGTCTGTTAGATTTGAGGCATTCCGACAAAGGCTACATATTAATAATACAAAAGGAGTAATATATTACTCTACCAAGGCAAAACACAAGCCAATGAAATAAATACTGGGAGAGTAGAGTCTGGTCAGATGAGACCAATATTGAACTCTATGGATGTCATTGCACACACCATGTTTGAAGGAGAAATGGCACTGCACATCACCCCAAAAACACACCAAAATACTGCCAGACTTCATATAATTGAAGGAAGGAGGAATGGATAAATGTAGCGGGACATTCTCGATAAGAATCTGCTGCCATCTCCCAGGATGCTGAAGATGAAATGAGGGCAGACATTTCAGCAAGACAAGGATCCCAAACACATAGCCAAGGAAACTCTCAATTGGTTTCAGAGGAGAAAAATAATGGCCACGTCAGTCACCCGACTTGAATCCAATTGAAAATCTATGGAAAGAACTGAAGATCAGAGTTCAAAGAAGAGGCTCTCGGAACCTTCAAGATCTGAAGACAGTTTGTGTGGAGGAATGGGCCAAAATCACACCTGAGCAATGCATGCAACTTGTTTCTCCATACAGGGGCCATTTTGAAGCTGTCATTACCAACAAAGGCTTTTCTACAAAGAATTAAATAAATGTCAGTAAGCGTGTTCGATACTTATTCCCTGTGTCATTCCACTTTATTACAAAGAACTTAATTTATGGACTTACTTGTTTTGATTTCTTTATATGTGTGGATTACTTGGGCTGTTACCGACATCTGGTGAAAATGTCACGTCAATAGCCCCATTAGAAATATATTTACTGAGAAAAATATTGACGTGTTCAATACTTATATTCCCTGCTGTAAGTTGTATTTTCACTTAATGGTGCACATTGCCTCGTTGCACTACATGTTGCATATTTGCACTGTGATCCTAATGACACACAATTTCATCTCGGTACTCTGTATTTGGATATGATAACAATAAGGAGACTTCAAAAGGAATGCTTTGAAAGCTTCTGCGCCATACTCTCTCTGTTGTCACTTTCTCTGATACCAGGTGATCAAAAGATGATCTCTGTTGGGTTCCACAAAGTTTTATGTCCCAAAAGACGTCTGTCTGGCACAACCAATCAGTGACGTAGTCCCGTCTTCAACTTTGCATGTGGATGCCATCCATATCACAGTGTCTACACTCCCACACATGTGCTTGGATGCCCGCGCGTGGCACTCACTTTCAGATAACTTTCACCTGAACTTATTCTGCCAAAGCTTAACTCTCTTAGGGCTCTTTGGATGAATGGTATCCGTGCCCTCTTTCCTGTCAGTAATCTCCGCAACACACACAGACTAAATGAACGTCCTTCCTCTCAGCAGGATGCAAATGAAGAAACACCAGGATGTAGGCACTTCGGCACTCAGGCGCATGTGAGACTCAATGGGCCTCCTCGAACAACACCTCTGGCCATCCATACTCCCATCTGGAGAGCGAGTTCATGTTGCTGCCGTAGCCGTTTCTTCCTGCATCCCTCACGTCGCTCCCTCACGTGCACAAGGTAAGTGAACATTGTAGATGCCACATAAGGGGATAGTTCCTTTCCCTGATGAGAGGTTACTAACAAACAGATAGGCATGCCAGCCAAGGAGGAGAAGGGGATCAGACCTGGAAGGAAGGACCAGAAGGGGTGGACGGACAGCCCACTGGAAAAGAAAGACATCATTGGGGGCGTTTTACTCCTCTATCATGCTAGCTGGCAGCAGCCCTGGATATAAGTACCTAATGGGAACCCAGCAAGGCATCCTGGGAGATGTAGTCCGGCAGAGCAGTACCTGCTGGCGTCACTAAGTTGTTGCACTCTGACCCAGTGGGTGGCGCTGTTGCTTAATGCTTTTTCTCTTCCTCCTTCTGCAGAATGGATGATCAACGGTGTCCTTCCAGCTCTGATGTTCACTTCCAATTTCCATCTTCCTGAGCCCACCCATTCCGGGTCACAAATTATATAACTGGCCTTGCCACCATCTTGGATCAGTCCAATGAAGGTTTCCATCTGAATAAGACGTCATTTATTATTTTCCTTCTCATAAATCACCTTGGTGTCCTAAACTTTTTTACGTGTCTCTTTGTTTTTATTACACCATAAACAGAACACATGAGATACCTTTGACCTCCTTGGCATTTTAAGAGAGCGGTAGGCTACTGCCAATGTCCTACGCATTCCAACGTGAAAAATGGCATCAAAGAACTTCATCTTCTTCCTTGTTTAGAAACTCATTTCCAGGGTTTCAAAGCCTTTGTGTGGTTCCGGGAAGTACAGAACTCACTGATCCGGTGGTTCCTAGTCACAGGATGACACAAATGGCTGAAGTAGTTTGCCCGTCTGCAGACACATTTCTGGCCCAGGATGCTCTTGTAGAGAACTTTTTCAAAGAGTTCGCAGAAGAACTGAGCACCTCGGCAGATCTCCGTTTCTGCAAACGGTGAATCAGGATACGGGAGATCCCTGTGACAGCACCACGGGAGCCACTATTCTCCATGTGGGCTTCTGTTATTCCCATGTCCACTAACACACTTTTCACAATCTGCTCCTCTGCTGTCAGGGGCCGGCAGTCCAGCCGACGTGCGGGGTTAAGCTCAAAGCGTTTGTACGGTTTGGGAAATTCAACTCCTTTTAACCATGCACTGCCGCAGATCTGCGCCACGGAGAAGCGGTCAGCAGGGACGGGCCTCAGCATACCTTTAATCACCCTTTGACACTTCTCGGAGACATACGAGGGGATGCTGTAGGAACCCTGCAGTATGCGACATTTCAGCCTGCCTAAGTTCTCCTCGTGGAAGGGCATGGCTGCCGTGACCATGAAGTAGAGCAAGACTCCCAAGGCCCAGATATCCACGTACCTCCCCAGGTAGCCCTTGTCACGAAACAGTTCTGGGGCGGCGTAAGGTGGGGAGCCGCAGAAAGTGTGCAGGAGGTCATTGGATCCCGAGACCGCGCTGAAGCCGAAATCACCAACCTTCACGCAGTGGGACGTCATGTAAAAAATGTTCTCTGCCTTCAGGTCCCTGTGGACGATGTTGCTGTCATGCTGCAAACAGAAGAAAATGCAATAGGTCAGTAGTTCTGTAATCCTGAAGCAGACTGGGACTGTTAAAGGAGCTAGAAATTTAATGGGGTGGGGGGGCGCTTGCCTTGTTGGATCATTAATTTAGGAAATAAAGACTAACATCTCTGTCTCTGCCAGTTTTATTGTCAGTTCCCAGGTTCACCCAGGTTGGCTGGTCATCTCCCTTAAAGAACATACAGGTACAGAAATGTTCAAATCTAGATGCCCTTCTTGATGCCCACCTCCTTTAGCCTTTACCGACATGGAAGATGGACAGTGACCTTATTCCTTATTCCAAGGTCACAGGTGTGGATAAAAGGCTTATATTCTAAACTTTAATAATCTGTCAGATCTTAGCTTTACAATTAGCAAGACAACATGGCAGGGTGGGATTTTTACTTGACCAGTATGAATTGTCAATCAACTGAGATAAAACACAGAGGTTCAGCCTCCACTCTGCACAGCACTCCCAGTACCAGTGTACAGGCCGGCCATGACATCCAGTAACTTTGAGGGGATCCCCGTGAAGTCTCAGGATGTCCCACAGGGCAACTCGATCAATGAAGTTCTTGCTCCTACTCTGTTCAATGCTTGCATGGACTGGGTGTTGGATAAGGTCGTGGGGTCCAGTGGCTGTTGGGTGAAGAGAGATTCATGGATCTTGACTTTGCTGACGATGCTCTGATCTTCGCAGAGTCAATGGAGGCTCTGAGTGTCTGGGCTTGTGACTGTCCTGATAAAAACCAAGAGACAGGCCTTTAATGACCTCTTGGGAACGGCCATCAGGAGCGTGTCTGATTGCGGAGAGAGAGTGTCCACCTCGTCATGAGGTTTACTTACCTCGACAGTGACATTCATGTCTCTGGTGACTCTTCCCATGAAGTCAGTAGATTGATTGGGAGAGCATGGGGGGTCATGAGGTTGCTGGAGAGGGGTGTGTGGTGCTCCCGATATCTCTACAATATGATGAAGGTCCAAGTCTTTAGAGTCCTGGTGCTTCCTGTCTTGCTATATGGTTGCGAGACATGTACGCTATACAGTGACCTGAGATGAAGACTGGAATCCTTCAGTATTGTGTCTCTTCAGAGAATCCTTGGATACTGCTGGTTTGACTTTGTGTTGCTCACAGAGTCCCGAATGAGGCACATGACCTGCATTGTGAGGGAGCATCAGTTACGGCACTATGGCCATGTGGCGTGATTCTACAAAGGTGATCTGGCTCATAGGATCCTCATTGCTGAGGACCTCAGTGGCTGGACCAGGCCAAGGGGATGCCCAAATAACACCTGGATGCAACAGATAGATGTTCATTTCTGGAGGGTGGGACTGGACTGTGTGTCTGTCTGGGAGGGTTGCCAACCAGGATCCCGAGCTGTTTAACCATGTCATTTGTGCGCCAACTTGCTGTACAAGTGTAGGCTTCCCAACCTGACTATAAATTGTAAGAGATGGCATGCTGAGACTGGCTTCCTAGCCGGAGCAGAACTGGGATCCTTACAGTAGGGACGCCAATAGTGTGGAAAGGACAGGAGAAGATGATTTATTCAGGATATTGTACCTCCCAGTACCCTAGATGGCAACCCTCCTTACCTTTGGTACTGCTATGGAGACCCACAGGATATATCTGGAATTGTTGTTCTTATGGGAAGCCCCGTTGGCACTGGGCGGGCACTAACTGGATTTATGAACCCTACTTTGCTGGGCACTAGACGTACCCAAGCCATAGTATTAGGACATTTGAAGTGTTCCCAAGTTTTACAAAAAAGGAGCAGCCTCCTTCGTCTAGGTGAGTTGGCAGGAAGCTGGCTATGCTCACCTGGAGGAGCGGAATATAAAGGAAGAGTCTTGAGAATCCTATTGTGTGTGCTGTGTGCCTTTTGAAACCTGTTTATGATGATATTTAAAAGAATAAAACACTTTATTGTAATTCCTGTGCTTTTGTGTCAGGGGTGTGGGAGGCTGCAATGCCCCCTGGTGGTCACAAAATCGAACACGATCAGGTTTATTGCCACACTAGCAAAATACCCGCGCTTCGCAGCGGAGAAGTAGTGTGTTAAAGAGGTTATGAAAAAGAAAAGGAAACATTTTAAAAATAACGTAACATGATTGTCAATGTAATTGTGTTGTCATTATTATGAGTGTTGCTGTCTTTTATATATATAATATACACACACACACACATATAAACATATATATACATATACATATATACATATATATACATATCTACATATATATTATACATATACACATCCACATATCAACATATATATATACACATACATACACACACACACACACATAAACATATATATACATATACATATATACATATCTACATATACACATATCTACATATGTATATACACATCCACATAAACATATATATACATATACAAATTTACATATCTACATATATATATATATATATAGACATACATATATACATACATACATTCACATATATATATATATATATATATATATATACACACACTGTATATATACATATCTACTTATTGGCTCCTGTATTTAGGATATGGCAGGTTGGATAATGGACGGATGGACATTTGTATGCATAGCCCCATTTGCCCGTTTTCGTTTTTTTTTTTTTTCAGTAATATTTCAGTAAACCCGGAGCTTGTCAGTTCAAATCCTGGTACTGACACCACTGTGTGACCCTGAGGAAGTCACTTCACCTGCCTGTTCTGCAAGAAACAAAAGTAATGTAACAAATTGTACCTCAGATGTTGTAAGTTGGTGGAATAAAGGCATAAGTAAAATAGATAAATATGTATTATACACATAGGAACTATTCATTTATTTTCAATTAAGTCATCTGCAGCAAACTTTTATAAATGAGGGTTTCTGATTTTTAAATAGTGCAAACTGTTTCTTCTTCATTGACGTTTTCTCTTGGAGAGCTTTTTTCATTTCATTGAAAATGAAAGCAGCAGCTGCCAAAATATGTAGCTTTATTATTAATTTTTCAACATTGTGTAAAATAAATGTATAAAGTAACATAAAAGGTTTAAATACTGGTTATCCTTTTACAGTAAAATATTACTAAAGAGATACAAAAAAAGTAAAATGGATATGTTCTTTTTCTTTAAGGAGATTAAATATTACTGAAGAAAGAAAAAAAAAATTAAACAGCCAAATCGTGCTATGCATATGAACTTAAAAGGTTTAAATAAAACAGAAATATATATTTTATTTTTACTTGCTTAACTTGTGGAGGGTGTATCCTGTAGCAAAGCCCTAACTTTTTTCGTGAAAGCCCGTTTCAGTCAATAAGTCTTGTGTGTGTGTTTATGTATGTGTGTATATATATGTAGATATGTGTATATGTAGATATGTATATATATATGTATATGTATATAAATGTTTATGTGTGTGTGTATATTATATATATAATCCATATTACTAACCGAGAATGCTAAACCGGATGATGGACGCAGGCACATCCGGCCATGGGCCGTAGCTGCAAAAAGACGTACTGCGCCGGCGCAACAAACAGTCCGCGAGAGTCGGCTGAGGACCCGAGAAAGGCGGACAAAAGAGGGCGAGAGAGGCGGATGAGGGTCCGCGAGAGACGCAGGCGCAAAAAGAGTCCGACAAGAGCACAGAAAACAGGAGTGAGCACATACAGAAAGGAGTCACAAAAATGAGGCCCAACAAGCACCAAAATAAGGAAAAAAAACATTAAAGAGTACTCAAACGAGGGGAAAGCACGAAACACATTGCACACGAAACTAACACACCAAAAAAAAAAAAACAGACGAGTGCACAATAGCAAGGCACGACCATACCCCCCGCCACCCTACAGGCACGGGACGGGACGGGACACACACCAAGAGGGGGATTCAACAAGCCCATGGAAGACCAAAAAAAAGAACACAAAACCACCCCACAGACCCTACAAGCAAGGGACGGGACACACACAAAGAGGGGGATTCAAACAAGACACAGGAACACAAAAAGAAACAAAACGCTCGCGCAACAACGATCCCCCCCACACATCCATAAGAAAAAATGTCTCGACTCCAAAAACGCAAAGCTCAACTAAAGCTTCTAACTAACGATGTACCTAAAAGTAAAAACTTTATGAACTGCATTAGATCCTACAATAGTTCATTTGCTTTTGCATATACCGGAGTAAATATCAGGCCACCAAAAGGCAATGGACCATACTGCTTTCGCATATGTGCACAAATACTGCATTGCATTGGAACAGTGCACCCTGAAACAAATCAACAACGCAAATATGCACAAATCTACATCCTAGATCCACATGACGCAATCTATCAATCAAAGTGTTGCATCGCAACAGGCACGGATTCAAAACGAAACACCTCCCGTCTCAGACATACGTTAATGGCAGCGAAGGCTACAACGGGCTTCTCACACAGCACAGGCAAATCGATTACAGCTCCATAACAACACGTCCCAAATACTACACATGCAACAACGCGCCTCTCAAACGGCACAAGGAAAACATACACCAGGAAAATTCATTCGGATTAATGAATGTCATTTGCAATCATTGTCATTCAGTTCACTTCCCTGAAGAAACAACTGGCAATACAAGTTATACATTTACACGTTGTTGTCAAAAAGGGTCAAATTAGACTGCCTTCTTTACATTCATATACTGAATATCTACAGAAGCTTATAACTGACGATGTACCTGAAAGTTAAATCTTTATCAACTGCATTAGATCCTACAAATCGGTATCCACTATGAACATTAACGGTGGCACTGCACGTGACATCCGTCTTGAAAAAATGTTGTTTATTGATGAATGTTCAATGACATGAAGTCACTTACTCAACACCATTCATAAACTTCTACAAACGTTTATGAATAATAATATTCGATTTGGAGGAAAGGTACTTTTAGAGGAGGAGATTTTAGACAGTGATTAGCTATTCTTCCAGATGCCATGCACTCAGCTATTGTTCAGTGCACCTTAAAATACGCAGACAATTGGCATTACTTTCAAAAGATACAGTTAGTAAAAAGATACGATGTCCAGAACCAGATCATAACAATTGCTTATTACAACTGAGAGATGGTACACTCACCAATACAGATGGACTTCAGCCACATATTATTACAATTCCTCAAGCCTTTATCTGCGACGACTTAGTTACAGAGACATTTGGAACAGCAATCTCATTAGACCAAATGCCCCTTTTAACACAACACACTATATTATGTCCAAAAAATATTAATGTGGAAAACATAAATACCCAAGTCATTCCATTACTTCCTAGAGAGACACAACTCTTTCTAAGCTCTGACAAACTTGACTCTGATCACAACAATAACCATCTTAAATGACCTTACAAGTTCTGAGCTGAAATTACCTTTTACACTTAAACGGCGTGTACAAAGAAATTTTCAAATAAACCTTTACACTGTGCCACACACTTTATTGTTTGCTTTCTATTTGCATCATCTACACCGTCACACTATTCTATATCTCATTCATACATCACGCTCTTTGTCATTCCCAACACCAGGGGTTGGCGAGCGAAGCCCACCCCACAGACCCTACAAGCAACGGACGGGACACACACAAAGAGGGGGGATTCAAACAAGACACAGGAACACAAAAAGAAAGAAGACGCTCGCGCAACAACAATCCTCACCCCCCCCCCCCCCCCCCCCCCCACACACACACATCCATAAGAAGTGACACCCAAAGCCACATATTCTAAAGTGAACGTCAACACCTTCACACTAGACAGCATAGGTGGATCTCCTTACAATAAAGCACTATTAACCGTTCAACTGCAGAAAAGGAAACATATTAACAGTGACTGCGATCCTCCGGAGTGGCAGCAAATCTGTTAATAAATGGTCGTACATGTCACTCAAAATTCAAAATACCTTTAGAATATGTGGCTTTGGGTGTCACTTCTTATGGATGTGTGTGTGTGGTGGGGGGGGGGGGGTGAGGATTGTTGTTGCGCGAGCGTCTTCTTTCTTTTTGTGTTCCTGTGTCTTGTTTGAATCCCCCTCTTTGTGTGTGTCCCGTCCGTTGCTTGTAGGGTCTGTGGGGTGGGCTTCGCTCGCCAACCCCTGGTGTTGGGAATGACAAAGAGCGTGATGTATGAATGAGATATAGAATAGTGTGACGGTGTAGATGATGCAAATAGAAAGCAAACAATAAAGTGTGTGGCACAGTGTAAAGGTTTATTTGAAAATTTCTTTGTACACGCCGTTTAAGTGTAAAAGGTAATTCCAGCTCAGAACTTGTAAGGTCATTTAAGATGGTTATTGTTGTGATCAGAGTCAAGTTTGTCAGAGCTTAGAAAGAGTTGTGTCTCTCTAGGAAGTAATGGAATGACTTGGGTATTTATGTTTTCCACATTAATATTTTTTGGACATAATATAGTGTGTTGTGTTAAAAGGGGCATTTGGTCTAATGAGATTGCTGTTCCAAATGTCTCTGTAACTAAGTCGTCGCAGATAAAGGCTTGAGGAATTGTAATAATATGTGGCTGAAGTCCATCTGTATTGGTGAGTGTACCATCTCTCAGTTGTAATAAGCAATTGTTATGATCTGGTTCTGGACATCGTATCTTTTTTACTAACTGTATCTTTTGAAAGTAATGCCAATTGTCTGCGTATTTTAAGGTGCACTGAACAATAGCTGAGTGCATGGCATCTGGAAGAATAGCTAATCACTGTCTAAAATCTCCTCCTCATAAAGGTACCTTTCCTCCAAATCGAATATTATTATTCATAAACGTTTGTAGAAGTTTATGAATGGTGTGAGTAAGTGACTTCATGTCATTGAACATTCATCATAAACAACATTTTTTCAAGACGGATGTCACGTGCAGTGCCACCGTTAATGTTCATAGTGGATACCGATTTGTAGGATCTAATGCAGTTGATAAAGATTTAACTTTCAGGTACATCATCAGTTATAAGCTTCTGTAGATATTCAGTATATGAATGTAAAGAAGGCAGTCTAATTTGACCCTTTTTGACAACAACGTGTAAATGTATAACTTGTATTGCCAGTTGTTTCTTCAGGGAAGTGAACTGAATGACAATGATTGCAAATGACATTCATTAATCCGAATGAATTTTCCTGGTGTATGTTTTCCTTGTGCCGTTTGAGAGGCGCGTTGTTGCATGTAGTATTTGGGACGTGTTGTTATGGAGCTGTAATCGATTTGCCTGTGCTGTGTGAGAAGCCCGTTGTAGCCTTCGCTGCCATTAACGTATGTCTGAGACGGAGGTGTTTCGTTTTGAATCCGTGCCTGTTGCGATGCAACACTTTGATTGATAGATTGCGTCATGTGGATCTAGGATGTAGATTTGTGCATATTTGCGTTGTTGATTTGTTTCAGGGTGCACTGTTCCAATGCGATGCAGTATTTGTGCACATATGCGAAAGCAGTATGGTCCATTGCCTTTTGGTGGCCTGATATTTACTCCGGTATGTGCAAAAGCAAATGAACTATTGTAGGATCTAATGCAGTTCATAAAGTTTTTACTTTTAGGTACATCGTTAGTTAGAAGCTTTAGTTGAGCTTTGCGTTTTTGGAGTCGAGACATTTTTTCTTATGGATGTGTGGGGGGGATCGTTGTTGCGCGAGCGTTTTGTTTCTTTTTGTGTTCCTGTGTCTTGTTTGAATCCCCCTCTTTGTGTGTGTCCCGTCCCTTGCTTGTAGGGTCTGTGGGGTGGTTTTGTGTTCTTTTTTTTGGTCTTCCATGGGCTTGTTGAATCCCCCTCTTGGTGTGTGTCCCGTCCAGTGCCTGTAGGGTGGCGGGGGTATGGTCGTGCCTTGCTATTGTGCGCTCGTCTGTTCTTTTTTTTTTGGTGTGTTTAGTTTCGTGTGCAATGTGTTTCGTGCTTTCCCCTCGTTTGAGTACTCTTTAATGTTTTTTTTCCTTATTTTGGTGCTTGTTGGGCCTCATTTTTGTGACTCCTTTCTGTATGTGCTCACTCCTGTTTTCTGTGCTCTTGTCGGACTCTTTTTGCGCCTGCGTCTCTCGCGGACCCTCATCCGCCTCTCTCGCCCTCTTTTGTCCGCCTTTCTCGGGTCCTCAGCCGACTCTCGCGGACTGTTTGTTGCGCCGGCGCAGTACGTCTTTTTGCAGCTACGGCCCATGGCCGGATGTGCCTGCGTCCATCATCCGGTTTAGCATTCTCGGTTAGTAATATGGATGTTTCCTTTTTTTTCATAACCTCTTTAACACACTACTTCTCCGCTGCGAAGTGCGGGTATTTTGCTAGTATATATATATATACATACATATACACACATACATGCAGTTTCAATAACATAGAAATCAATATAAACATTAACATCATTATCATATGAGAATATGAAGTCATATATAAGAAGCACATTTCATATAAATATAAATTATTAAACAGTAAAATCTTCTTCTGTAATTTGCTACCGTGGCAATTTGTGTGTCTGTCCAGGATTTTAAATCACGTGTAGCTCGCAAACCGTTTCACGTATTGACTTGAAATCTGGTACACATATAGTACGTCACGTCTACTATCCGCTTTATGGGTGATGATTGTATTACTCTTTTTATCTTTATTTTATTTTATTGTAGAATCAACTCCTATCTGCGCACACCAGGGCGGCCGTGGGCGGATGAGTATGGTGTATTCACTCCATGTTATCGTGCATTGCGCTGTCAGTGGTATTTTGATAAAAGAATTTGAACAACATATAAGAAGCGTATAAATTATTAAACAGTAAAACATTAACATTTAAGAAGTAAAGTTACATTAAGTACTACTGCAGTGCCTTCGGGTATACCTCATTTTTTGTTTGCCCATTACATGCTTAAATGTATACATTTTTTGGTGTACCTACCCAAGAACACGCGACATATAACCGAGCGTGGGAGAAGCATGGATTTTAAACACGCTTTGAGTTTATCTGCTGGTCTCCCTCGTGGAATAACTGGTAATGTTTGACTAAAATCTACAGCGAGTAAAACGCCATTACCTCCTATTTTTTTTTTACGATCTCTGAGATGTTGCTTTTTTCGGTTCAAGGCTTCATAAGCTCTTTTATTTTGTATGGTGTACTTATCCCAAACCATCATCTTTGAATGTTGCAAGACTTTCGCCTTGTATGTAGATCGGGGTAATTACATTCATTGCATTCCTAGTCTGAATCACAATCTGATTGTATGGGTGGTTACCTGGCACTGTAGGGTTGCAACCCGTCCTTTAAAATATGGAATCGTGCCGCATTTGAGAATGAAATTGCGCGTCCCGTTTTGAATCAATACTGGACGGGATTTGTCCCGTATTTTTTTTAGCATTTTTTTTAAAGCAGCATCTCATGCAAATCATCCCACACGCATTTTATGAAGATGCCTCCTTTCCTACTTTTGATTGGGTAATACTTGATGTCATCGTTAGTTTGATTGGTCTTTTTAACTGTCCAGTGAGGAGGGCGGTCTTTTAAGTAGAGTCTGCAAACTGTTGGCACTGAGATGTGGCACCCGCTGCAGTATGCGTCCCTTATTTTTTTGTATTAAAAGTGGTAACCCTACCTGGCAGGTAACACTTAAGTTTGGTCATGAAGTCGTCGAAAATCCGCCACGTGCCCTCTTTTAATTGCGAGAAGCAGATATATATAGCCAAATTCTCGCGGTTCGTTGCGGTGAAATACTGCTTTTAATTTTTTAATAAGAAAAGAAAACCTTTTTAAACGGATCGAAAATATACCAATAACAATTTGTTAAGGATCTGTTTTTTTCTGAACCTCGCTTTTCACAGCTGTCGCGCTACGGGGTGTGTTTCGTTTATTTGACAGTATGTAGATTGTGGTAATTACATTCATGGCATTCGTTTTCTGAATCACAATCTGACTGTATGGGTGGTTACCTGCCAGGTAATGCTTGTGGTTGGTCAGGAAGTCGCCTTACATCCGCCACGTGCCCTCTTTCTGTTTCCAGAAGCTGATCATAGAATGGTTTTAATAGTTTACTTTCAAATAATGCAAAGAGTATGCGACACGTGTTTCTCCCTAATTCTGGGCTCATCAGGCATACACACTCACTGCATCCCCTCTCGTGAATCGAATCTCTATCGTCAGCGCCAGAGTTGAAGCCCCTAACGCTGCGGTCAGCAAGTCGGCTAACATCCGCCATGTGCCGTCTTTCAGTTGCGAGAAGCAGATCATAGAATGGTTGAAACTGTTGCCCCTAACGTTGCCCCACGGCGTGTGGTTCGTTTATACCTCGTGTCTTCTCATTAAACTTTTATCTCGCGAATATGTTATTGCAATCCGCAGCGGGAGCGTTTCTATAAACTTAATTTAAACTTACGTTTTACACCGTGCTTTGTTTCCCTTATGAACATGCTTGTATGCTTCACTCGCTCCTTTCTCAATTGTTTAATGAATTTTTTGCTCTTCGCTGTTTGCCGCTCTTCCTTCATTTCCCCCTACTTCGTTCTTTTATCTCGCGAATATGTTATTGCAATCCTTAACGGGAGCGTTTCAATAAACTGATTGAAAATAGTTTTGCATTTACCTTTTTAGTAAAAGGCGAGCTTTTAAGCCTGAGAAATCACCCCGTAAATGCACACGTTTAATTGCACATGTGTTAATATGTATGCTTACACAGTATTAAAAGACAGTCAAAAATTAACGTCATTTACCTTCGTTCCCGCGTTTGACTCGTGCTGTAAATCTCTTCCTTGTTTTTAGTTCACGTGATTACGTAGGAGGCGTGATGACGTGATTCGTGACTCCGCCTCCTCCATTACAGTATATGGACAAAAAATATGTTCCAGTTATGACCATTACGCGTAGAATTTCGAAATGAAACCTGCCTAACTTTTGTAAGTAAGCTGTAAGGAATGAGCCTGCCAAATTTCAGCCTTCCACCTACACGGGAAGTTCGAGAATTAGTGATGAGTGAGTCAGTCAGTCAGTCAGTCAGTCAATCAGTCAGTCAGTCAGTGAGTCAGTGAGTCAGTGAGTCAGTGAGGGCTTTGCCTTTTATTAATATGTATAGATGTACAGACACATTACAATCAAACATGGATCTTATCTTTTTCTAACATCTGGATTTTGTCTTTTCCAGAGGTGATTTCTCCAAAAGCCTACATAACCTAAAGCCAAGTCCAGGAGAGACAAAAATATTAAACTGCTATTGGAAAGCCTGACCCTCACAATACTCTGCCAGGCCCATCCTGCCAGAGACTCACCATGTGCTTGACAGCAGAGACAACCTGAGCGAAGACGTGTTTACTTTCCGGCTCAGAAAGGCGCCCCTTAGTGAAGATCTTAGTGAACAGCTCTCCTCCGCCAGCGTACTCCATCATCAGATAGAGATGGCTAGGAGATTCCAGGACCTCATACAGTCGGATGATATTCGGATGGCACAGCTGTTCCATGCAGGAGATCTCGGAAGAAAAAAAACTCTGGGACTTCTTATCTAAACGGGTCTTGTCCAGGATCTTGACAGCAACCTTTTCTAAAAATAGGCAAGAAAAGTAAAGCAAAAGTTTGGATTATGAAATTAAAAGTGAAAAGAGATTAAACCTTAAAAGAACTGTGTGCATCCCATTTTTCTTTGGGTTGGCCATTGTGGCGGACGGCTGGGGCTCTTGCCCAGCTGGGAGGCCTGGAAGATAGAACGACCTGGATAGGGGCAATATTTCCCCCCGGAACACGAGAGGGCAGCCCCCCTGGTTTGTATCGGGGCCACGGGACTGGAGCTTGGAAGCTCAACCCTGTTGGGGACCATTGCCACCGCCAGGGTACAGAACTGGACTGCAGCACTTCCGCCACACCAGGAAGTGCTGCTGGAAGATCGTCAGGGAGCACCTGGAACACATCCGGGGGAACTATAAAAGGGGCCGCCTCACTCCATTCTGAGAGCCGGAGTCGGGAGGTGGAGGACAGAGCTTGCGAAGGGGAAGAGTAGAGGCGGCAGAAGAGAGAAAAGAAAAGAAAAAAGAGAAAGAGAAAGAAGGGACTGAGCTATTGTGGTGATTGGAGCAGCGTGTGCTGTGCTGAATTGGAAGAAAAGAAAAGAAAAAGCGTGAGCTTTTCAAGTGTGCCAGTTGTGTCTGTCTGTGTCGGGTTGGGTGGCTGGCATGCCCCCTCTATAGGGGTCACACCATCTAACCTCGAACAAAGTCAAGGTTCGGTCATTCCATTTATTAGAATTAAGCACTCAAGAATAATTCATAAGCCTGCTAATGCTCAAGGCTTACCTAGGGCGCAGCACTGCTGTTCACACACACTCTTATTATTGACTCTAGGCCTGTAGAACGATCTCTGAGCCTCAAAGTATTCCTCTGCCCTTGGGCAGAAATCCCTACACTGGAAATCATCAAGGAGAATAACAAAGGAAGAAAGGACTCATTTTGTAAATAGCAGGACTGAAGCTATTAAAGGTCATTGACCACAGAAGGGTGCTGCACTCATGTCAAATGTTAGCCACACACTCCCACGCTTAACTGTTCTCTATACAACTTCAAATGCTTCTTCTGTTTGCCAGGGTATGAGACTAGAATTAAGCTCAGGAACGAAGCTGATAGAAATGAACAACTGCACAAAATATATTTTCTCCGCTACAACGTATCGCTGACTTTGCTGCAATGAACAATCACATCTCTGTAACAGCTGACACATGTGGTTATTGTCTGCACCAACACCTTTGACAAACGAGTTAAGCTGCTTGCTCAACAGAAACAAGCAGCCTGCTAAAGTAACACAAGCTTGAAAAGTGGTAGAAATGAAATGATTAATTAAAGAAAGAAACTTATCGTCTACTAAGACAAGTACAGTGGTACCTCTGGTCATGACCGTAATTCGTTCCAAAACTCTGGACGCGTCCCGATTTGGTTGCGACCCGAACGTAATTTCCCCATAAAATTGTATGTAAATACAATTAATCCATTCCTGACCATACAAACTGTATGTAAATATATATTTTTTAAGCATGAAAATAGTTAATCATACCATAGAATGCACAGTGTAATAGTAAACTAAATGTAAAAATATTGAATAACACTGAGAAAACCTTGAACAGAGAAAACTAACATTGTAAGAGTTTGCGTTAGACCCTTACAAACCGCTTGCTGTAAACACTTTTTTTTATGAGTTTTAAGCACATGGAAAAAAAAATTAAATGCCACTTCTCTTGCGAAACTTTTCAAACCATCCTCTACTGGTTTTAAATTCCTCATCTTCACCACTCGAAGAAGGATTATTTTTCAACAAATCGCCATGAATCTTCCTGGCTTTCTCGCCTATGATCACCTCGCTTACGCTATCCCCTGCAAGTTGCTTCTCGTTCAACTGCACTAGCAACAGTTTTTCCACCTCTTCCAGCACTTGAGGCCTCTGCTTGGTTGACATTAGAACTCCTTTTGCAACATCAGCTGCTTTGTTAGGCCCTGTATGCGCAAACAAAAGACAAAGGGAAACGGAGAATGGGAAATCATTGGCACGTACAAACGCGCGTATGGAAACTGGCCGCCAGTGTTTTTGTTCGCCACCAGAGAGTGTGGTTGTGAACAGATGCAAAATTTTGGCAGACTTTTTGATCGTAACCCGATTTGTACACATTCGGAAACGTTCATGACCAGAGGTTCTACTGTATGCTAAAACCTCTTCGAAGTCGGAAAACCAGGAAGGAGGAAACTTGCCCATTATGTCTTGTGGACTACCAAGGGGGCGCTCCAGCCACCTTAGCCCGACACAGGCAGGCAGACATAAGTTTTAGTCCAGTACACACGTTTTATTTTCAGCTGGGGAGGCGCTTCTCCCTCGACCCCCACAAGCACCGCAGTACAATTAACCCTTAAACAGCCACATACTTAGGGGTTAATGCATCCCTGGACACACCTAAAAAAAGAATGTAAAGGTAAACCCGTATACTGTACAGTACTGTACTGATATGTCACTCACAGTGCTAGAATGTAAAATACCGATGTTACCGCTATATGTACTGTAATTCATGCTAGCGTGTTTTCATTGCCAGAAGCCATAGAAGGTGCAGGGCGTTTCGGTGGAATCTTGGGGCTTTAATCCTTAAACTGCCACATATTTGGGGGTTAATGCATCCCTGGACACCAAATACGTTTTTTGCTGCACCTTTTAAGTAAACGTCACAATTCACAAAGAAAAAGTGACATTTTAATGGGACACATTTTTTTTTCACGCAAAGAGCATCACAATTACTGCAACACTGATCATTTTACACACTGCCAATGAACTGGAAAAACTATTAAAAAAACTACTGGAACAATCTATTATTATATGTACAAGGTGCAACTGACGCCATTGATGAAATTCAGTATATCACCGAGCCAACTGCGCTTGAACTGGCTGCTCGCAAGCACACAGAGGTAAGCGCTGATGATGCTGGCAGGCCAGTCTAGTGCAGCAGCTGAATCCCAGAGACAGTGACGCTGCAGTGCTGCAGGGGGCGCCAGCGGTCATGAGCTGGCTGCTCAACAAATGATTACGGCACGGACTGATCAGCTCCGGCGTGCTGGCAAATTGACTTAGGAATTGACTATAGCCGGTTGCGGTGTTCAATGAATGTTCGTCACTGAATATACTTTGCTCCTGCGCGCTGGCAAATTCAATTAGGAACTGACTATAGCCGGTTTCGGCAGTTTAAGGGTTAAGCAGCAAAGCCCAATTGCACAGTCCCTTCTCTTTGCCTTCTGCCTCCACTCCTCCTCACAAGCTTCATCCTTCTTCCTCCCAGCTCTGTCCTATTGGAGCAGTGGCTGCTGACTCCATTTATGAGGCACCCAGAAGTGCTCCAGGTGCTTGTTGACCGACTTCCGGGTGTGACAGAAGTGCTGCTACCCAAGGTTCTGACAACGTCCATGCGCCCTCTGACGGTGGCCCTACAGTAAGCCAGGGGGGCTGCCCTCTAGTGTTCCAGGGAAGATAATGCCCTGACCACAGTCTCTCCGTCTCAGTCTTTATCTCTTCAGCAAATGCCAAAGAGGAGGCATCCATCACAGCAATCTGTTAAAGAATGATCAAAAAAAAAAAATAAGAGCAGAGGTCTATTTTCTAAACAAGTAAATTTGCATAACAGTGCTGATTAATGCATACATTTACTCTGGTTCACTGGCTTACACCCAATTGACTTATTGCAATAAACGTCTGTTCTACCACACTGTTGTTCTTCTCATATTTATTACACTGGTCTACAAAAAAAATATTTTTTGTTTGCTACTGGGAACTTCAGAGCAGCTCTCTATTAAGTTTTTTACACTGATTTTATATATGAAATTGGAATTAAGCTAGCACATCAGGTTTTTGAAATACACGTCATTGACGTTTTGACACTTTTGAATGTCAATATAATATATCAACACGATATATGTAGTTTGGACTCTGTCCCACCAAAATTGTTTGAATGTGTTTATTCTGAAAACAAATCAGAAGACAATACCAGAGACACTTTAAAACATGTGTATGTCAATTTAACTCAATATAAACGTGAGGTCAGCATGCCCAAAAATGTTGGAGGCACTCGCTTTTGCACTTGTACTGCAAATCCATCTCTCTTTGCAAGAACCAACAGTAGTCAACCATCATGCTCGGAGTGAATTTTCCCCGATATCGGTTTTCCATCACCTTTATATCTTGATGAAATCTTTCCCCATCGTTGACATCGCTCAGATTTGGTGGAAAAAAGTCGAGATAAGAATGTAAAAAATGCGCCTTCAGTGACATTCTGGCTCCCGTAAGCCGATACGCTCTCAGCAGGTTCTTCACAAGCTCAGCAGAATTCTCTGTTCTGTGACTGTGAAGAAAATTCTGGACAACCTGCATGAATGAGGGTGCTGATTCAGTGGGCTTCAGTTTCTTTTGAACTCATCGTCAAGCATCAGTTCTTGGATTTCAGGACCAACAAAAACACCTTCCTTAGGAGGTTTGGCTTCACTTTTCTCGAGACCAAACTTATTTCTTAAATGCTGAAAAGCATTGACATTTCCGTCCATTGCCTTGACAAAATTTTCAAAGTAATGGTGAATCTAGCGAACAAAATGTCCTGAAATGTAATATTATGTTTAACAGTAAAGCCTTGACCTACTGCAGCGTCATGTCTGAGTTGTGTCATTATGCTTTAGAGTCATTTAAGACCTGGTAATCAGTAATAAAATATTTTTTCTGCTAATTAAAAATTAATAATTTTTAAATAACTAGGGGGCTCTGCCCCCTGCTCGATTCGCTTGCCCACCCCTGGGTTTGTTTTACCGGATATACAATTTAAAGAGATTGTTATTTTCATGGGAATTGTTACATGTGCATTATTTTCACTTTTACTTTAGAGAAAAGCCAAGCAAAATGACACCTTTTATTGGCTAACTAGAAAGATTACAATATGCAAGCTTTCGAGGCAACTCAGGCCCCTTCTTCAGGCAAGATGTAATGTAAGATTACATCTTTCCTGAAGAAGGGGCCTGAGTTGCCTCGAAAGCTTGCATATTGTAATCTTTCTAGTTAGCCAATAAAAGGTGTCATTTTGCTTGGCTTTTCTCTACATTCATAATGGCTAACACTGTACAGCACCCTAGTACTACACTTTTACTTTAAAACCTTTGTAAAAACAATACTTGTCCTTTATTTCCTGCCCCGGGCGTGGTTAAATCTCTTTCTCGCAGGATGTATAACGCTGCTTGCGTTGTGAAGGGTGTGCTGAATGCACACTAAAGAGATGCGGTCAGATCATCTGCTGGCGAGCTGCGTGTTCTGCTTGTCGCGCTGCGCGTCGATCATTTAAAAGCCTGTACAGCAGCTGTCCTTTTGCCACTTCGCATCTCTGCCGCTAGCGTTGTGATGGGCGGGGGGGTCGGGGTGGGGGCTGAACGCAGGAGAGGGGGCACACTAAGGAGATGCGCTCTGATCATCTGCTGGCTTGCTGCTGCTGACGTGCTGCATGTTCTGCTTGTTGTTGTTTTAAGAGTTGGGAGCACATGAAGTGTGTCTGCCAAAAGCATTCCAACAACTGCTTGGTTAGATATCCGTGAACTTGTTTTAAATTGATTGTAAGTAGGGTGTGACGTGCAAAAGTCACCGTCTCACGGGTTTTGCTTCCTAAGGTTTTAATGTCTACTCTCGCGTGTCGTCAAAGTGTCTCTCCGAGATGATCAGCTCTCGTTCGACTTCACTCAACCCCCTCGGAGGCGCGCTACGCTCCTGCCACATCACGTCTCTTCCGCTCGCGTTGTGAAGGGGGGGCTGAACGCACGCTAAGGAGAAGCGGATGGGTCAGCTGCTGTCTTGCTGCTGCAGCTGCCGAGGCGTGTGTCCTGCTTGTCGCGCTGCGCGTCGATCATTTAAAAGCCTGTACAGCAGCTGTCCTTCTGTCTCACTGCCTTGTCTCACAGGACGTTAAAGTGTCTCTCGTGGGACAACAAATTGTCTTCCGAGAAGATCACGTCTCGTCTCCCTGGTCTCCCTGCCAGGATTTTTTTTTTATAAATGGGAGAAATTAATAATGACAAGGTAAACAACTCACAGCTGTTAGAAACGTGTGGCGAATTCTTTTATCACAAAGGCATCCCTAGTGGAATTACTGGTATTTATCAAAATGGTTATCCGCCTTTACTGTCCAGTCACCCTAGTTGTCCAAGACCTGGAACATCATAACTAAAAAACGGGACGCGGTGGACGAAAAAACGGTTTTCAGATTTGGAGTCAGCAAGTGAAACCTGTTAACTCTTTCAGGGCTGATGTCGACTTTTGTCAAAATTCAGTGGTAGAGGACAGTAATCAGCTGTAAACTGCGACAAAACTCGCCCTTACATTTTAGTTTGACTGTCTTTGCTAGAAGGAAAATTACGTAGCTTTGTTGATTCAACCTCGATTCCCTACGTGGGCATGAGTAAGGAAGAGCAAACAACCTCTAAAATGGCACCAACATCTGGCAGGAGACCGAAGCGAATGTGCAAAGCAAAATACTCCATGGACGTTCTACACAATTTTGTTGAATAGGACTCTTACTTGTCGGACTCCGAGTTTGATGCAAGTGATCTGGAGATGGAGATCGAAAACGAAAGTGAGGTACCAGCATCATCTGATCGGTGTCAAGTTGATCATGGTGCTCAACACTTTCGTGTAGCCTACAAAAGTATTCGCATGGGAGGACCACCACTTATGATGACAAAAGGTACAAACCCCCGCCACCGGCACCCACCTGCTGTGCGAAGACAGCCAGGCAGCCGGCCTACCGTGGTGCAAAGTTCTGCTCAGCCAGTGCTGCCAGAGATACTGAACATGCAATAACAGGAGCCACAGCACATAGCAACAGACATTTTATGTTGACTTATGTGTGAAACCATTGCTTTGTGTGCTTTTCAGAAAACTGAGTTTTTTGGAAAAAAATATTCAGCCCTGAAAGAGTTAAAGTACAGGTGAAAGACTCCCAGCAAAATGCTTATTGACCAGTGTTGTTGTTCATCTATTACCCTTGAAATATCTCTGTGTGTGTCACAACTGTCCAGTCGTGTTGTTTACAGAACATCTGCTGATCTCTTAGTCATTTCTTAGTATATTTGGTTTGGTATTCTCCTGGTACATCCTTGTCTTTGTTGTTCACCTGACGGCTATCTGGTTTCCTGATACACTGGAACAGGTATCTGACATTTCCTTTTATACTTGTACTATATTTTAATATGGAAAGCCCACCTAAATACTTAGCTATTGCTACTTCCAAATTATTCTCTCACAGAAACCATCCTCATACCACACACCTCGGGCATCAAAGACTAGCATTAAATGAATAAGACCCTTATGAGAGGCAAGAACACTGACTCCATTGCAGGGAGTTAGCTGATAAACTGGACCAGCAGTAGACACTTCCTGGAAGGTTTATAAAGTCAGACTATTTTACTCACACATCTTTCAGGATGTGGGATGAACAGAGAGAAAAACCCACCAAAGACATTAGAACATTAGAACACTCTTGATGAGAACAGGCCATTCAGCCCAACAAAGCTCGCCAGTCCTATCCACTTATTTCTTTTTTATTTCCAAAAAAACATCAACTTGAGTTTTGAAAGTCCCTAAAGTATTACTGTCTACCACACCACTTGGTCGCTTATTCCAAGTGTCTGTTGTTCTTTGTGTAAAGAAAAACTTCCTAATGTTTGTGTGAAATTTACCCTTCACAAGTATCCAACTGTGTCCCTGTGTTCTTGATGAACTCATTTTAAAATAACAGTCTCGATCCACTGGACTAATTCCCTTCGTAATTTTGCACACTTCAATCATGTCACCTTTTAATCTTCTTTTGTTTAAACTGTATAGGTTCAGCTCTTTTGATCTTTCCTCATGGAAATCTATCCATAGGAAGAACAGGCAAAATCCAAATTGACTGGAAGCCCAGAAGGTTGAATTTGTGACACTAAATTTGTCAACTGGCTAATTCGTAACCCCAAAAGCAGCTCAATATTAATTAGTTGGGCCGTGCCCTGCAGTAGACTGGCACCACATGCCTAGCTCATCTGTTACTGCCTGAGTAGCCTCCAGCTTTTAGTGATTTAAAATGGATTACTCAGGCATGGAGAATGCTGGTGCCTCATCAAGTGTTTGTTCCCTGCCCCGTGGTTTCCTATAATCATTACAGGGTTTAGTTTATTGAACCATGAACAAGTTGTATTTCTGAGGTGGTCATGATAGATTTTCCATCGAGCTTTGTGAAGAGAATTACTTGTGTCTTGTTTGGGTGTGTTGTATTTACCCCATTGTTTGACACTCACTGGATGTCAGTGACGTGAGGTGAGGTTCATGGCTGGTGAGGCTTCAGAGTGAGATTTACAAATATATGAACCCCAAAGAGTCGCTCATTCACTATTCAATTGGCAGCGTGCACATAGACTACTGGTTATGTTTCATATCTCATCAGCATTCTTTACACACACACAGGTAAGGCGTATATTTGGCTAAGAAAGAACGTGACATTTCTAGCGGCGAGAGAGAGAGAAGAGAGAGCGCATTTGCTCCTCGCCCTCCATGTGTTCTAAATTTGCCGTTACAGTTCCACAATTCACACTCATTCAATACAAATGAAAGTATAGAGTGGTGTACAAAAAAAATGGATTTTAATTTTGACCTTAATTGAAATATTCTATTTCTATTCTGATGCTTTAATCAATTTTAATGCAAAGGATAACAAGAAAAACAAAATAATATTTTATTTAAGGTCAAAATTTAGTTTTTAAATATTGGATTGTTTTTTTCTTAGTCTGATCTCATTTTTTATAAAATTGAAAACCGTTTATGGTCTTACCTTTATTTGTAAATGAAGTCCATGCGCCTACCCTTCTCCATGAAAATCTCTGTCATTTTCTTGTAAAAGTCCTTATTTTCCTGTAGTTTTCTCTTAATCTTCTATTTTGTCAGTAAGTGGGAACAAAAAATAAAAATAAATGGACTGCTGCAGTACACTTGACTTTCTGATGTCGCTAACTTATTGGCGCCTCTGCGTAGAAGAGCAGCAGCAACGAGCACCTGTTGGGCTCACATGCGCCCCCTTCAGGTCGTCACGGTACTGTCTGCCTCACCTTGTGCCTTTTCACTGCGGTTTTGTGTCCGATCAGCAAGACTAAATATGTCACGCACATTCATTAAAGATATTAGCCAGGCTGTGGAAAGTCAGGGTGTATAATAAACGTGTCTGCAAACATACAGAGAGACAGCAACAGGCACGCGCCAATCGCACGCATCAACCCCGTGTGTAAGGGAGAGCGCTGTCCAAGGTGAGGTGAGGCTCGTTGCTGCCGCACCTTCTGTTTCTACCCCGTATTTGAATAGGAAATGCGCAAATTCAATGATTTGGACTATAAAAATAATCAAAATCAAATGAAAACAAATTTATAGCCCAGACCAGTGGACACATTTATTTTACGTTATCATTATTAGTTTTTTTTACTTTTCATGATGACAGGTGAGGCTTTGCCTCCCCTGCCTCCCCTGACCGCATGTCCCTGCTGGACGCCCATCCTACCTGGATTGGGGGTGGGGTTCTCTAAATTGCCTTTCCCAGGATTTATTCCAATGTTTTTCCCTACAAGAGTTTTTTCGGGAGATTTTTTTTGTTTTCTAAGAAAGTCAAGGCTGGAGGGGCTGTCAAAAGAATAGTGCTTGTTAAAGCCCATTGAGGCATTCCTTGTGTGATTTTGGGATATACAAGAAATAAACGGCTGTTGTTTGAAAATGGGTGGCCCGGTGGCACAGTGGGTAGCGCTGCTGCCTCGCAGTTAGGAGAACCGGGTTCACTAACCTGCATGGAGTTTGCATGTGTCTGCGTGGGTTTCTCCCACAGTCCAAAGACATGCAGGTTAGGTGCATTGGCGATTCTAAATTGTCCCTAGTGTGTGTGCATGTGTGCCCTGCACCCTGCTGGCGCCCTGCCCAAGGTTTGCTTCCTGCCTTGCACCCTGGGTTGGCTGGGATTGGCTCCAGCAGACCGTGACCCTGTAGTTAGGATATAGCGGGTTGGGTGATGTATGGATGTTTGAAAATGAAATGAACAAATCCATTAAAATAAGTAGGAGTTGACACACTAGAAGGGCGGCACGGTGGCGCAGTGGGTAGCACTGCTGCCTCGCAGTTGGGAGACCTGGGGACCTGGGTTCGCTTCCCGGGTCCTCCCTGTGTGGAGTTTGCATGTTCTCCCTGTGTCTGCGTGGGTTTCCTCCCACAGTCCAAAGACATGCAGTTTAGGTGGATTGGCGATTCTAAATTGGCCCGTTTGTGTGTGTCCTGCGGTGGGTTGGCACTCTGCCCGGAATTGGTTCCTGCCCTGTGTTGGCTGGGAATGGCTCCAGCAGACCCCTGTGTTCGGATTCAGCGGGTTGGAAAATGGATGGATGACACACTAGACTATCTATTACCAAAGAAGAGAGTTGAGGTTACACATAACCTTGATTAAAAATATACCATAGTGCTTTAATATACATTAGCATTGGTGTATAAAGTGGGATTATATGTACAGTGAGGAGAGAAGTTAAGCAAAATAACACCTTTTATTGGCTAACTAGAAAGATTACAATATGTCAGCTTTCAAGGCAACTCAGACTTTGTTGAACAGTTATCTTATTGAAAGATCTCGACTATACATTGTTCTCCTCTCATGCTTAATAAATCTTAGCTTGAAGAGGTCTATTAATTTTTTACATTTAAGATGTCTCACTTAAAGGTTTTCCAATATTGTATCTGTCCTAATGTCTATATAAACACAGTGAACTCCAGTTTCTGTATTACATCTCGCCGGAAGAAGGGGCCTGAGTTGCCTGGAAAGCTTGCATATTGTAATCTTTCTAGTTAGCCAATAAAAGGGGTCATTTTGCTTGACTTCTCATCCATCCATCCATCCATCCATTTTCCAACCCGCTGAATCCAAACACAGGGTCACGGGGGTCTGCTGGAGCCAATCCCAGCCAACACAGGGCACAAGGCAGGAACCAATCCCGGGCAGGGTGCCAACCCACCGCAGGACACACACAAACACATCCACACGCCAAGCACATATTAGGGCCAATTTAGAATCGCCAATCCACCTAACCTGTATGTCTTTGGACTGTGGGAAGAAACCGGAGCGCCCGGAAGAACCCCAAGCAGACACGGGGAGAACATGCAAACTCCCACATCCATAATAGCTAACACGGTACAACACCCTAGTACTACAGATTTAAAACATGTTGTCTCCACTGTCTAACCCTGAATTAAAACCAAGAGTACAGCATTTCCACGTCAGGCCATACCTTTCAAGAGAACCTGAACTCCCATCTTGACATGTGAAAAGTTTCCTCGGCCAATCTCTCCCCGCAGCTGGTAGAGGCCAACGTGCCGACCTTGCCTTATCTGGTGGCTTATCTCCTCATTGTGAGTCACCTCATGGACCACCTTTTGGAAAAGAGTCAGAGGTGTTTCTGTCTTTTCTGTTCCTGCCTTCATGGCTCCCTTACCTTTTCACTTTTCTTCTTCTTTTGTTTTTTCTCTGCTCCTGCTCCTTGATTTAGTACAATCTGCAGGGACACTGTTGACTTTGTCCTGTAGGAGTCAGCAGAGAGTCGTAGAACAGTCAGGTAGAATGCCTTGCGTCTGTGGATGTAGAGAATTTGCAAGAAGTAATTGCTGCTCCAAGCAAGAAAACAGAGTAAATGAAGACAATAATTTATATATTTTTAACTTGCATGTGGGCCCAAAGGCAAAGTAGACACACCTTCACTTCCCTTAAGATGGAAGAAAAGAGAAGAATGTAGAATGGTTGGAGCAGCCTATGAATTGAGGAAATGAGGAGGACCTTCTGTACCTCTCAGGAAATTAGAAAAGATGAGGAGAAATGGTGAGGATGAGGAGAATATGAAGATGTTGGAAAGCCAAGAGGGTATTTTAGGATGAGAAATTAGTGATTGAATCTTCAAGTATCAGACCAGATGAGAAGCAAAGGACAGATGAAAATGTGGAATGGGATGGAGAAGGGCTAACACAATTGTTCTCTAGCAGAGACCTTTGTCAATTTAGATGAAAGAGTCTCTGTGTATCCTAACTTACACATGTCCATGTATAATTAGATGAAGTAGTCTCCAAAGATAGAGTAGAGTTGGAATAATTTCCTTGGTATCCCTAGATGAAGCAGACTGTGTATCTCTCGTCTCAGTAAGCCTAGACAAAGCAATCTCTCAAGATGGAGTAGAGTTGCAGCAGAGCCCCACCATCCCTAAGTGAAGCCATCTCTCAGTGTCTAAGGATGGCATAGAGTTGGAGCAGGACCTCCAGTATTGTTACATGGAGCCATCTCTGTGCATCCCAAAATGGGGTATTGTCAGAACGGTGTCCTTTTGTGTCCTTAAATGAAGTATGTCTTTCAAGATGGGGTACAGCTTGGTGTATATCCCCTTCTATTCCTAAATGAAGCTGTATGTTTCAAAAATGGTGAAGAACCAGAGCAGAACCTTTCATATTCCCAAGCAAAGCAGTCTATCAAGATGGAGTACAGTTGAAGTAGACCCCTACAAAGAGCAGATTCGATGTGTGTCAGGTTGGGCTCCACTTAAAATGGCTTCCCCATATACTGTCAGATGAAGCAGTCTCTGTGTATCTTAAGATGGAGGAGAGCTGGAGTAGCACCCAATGTATCCCTAGGTGAAGCCGTCTTTCAAGATGCTATAGAGTTGAAGAGTCACCACCAATACACTAGGATGAAGAGGTTACTCAAAAGATGGAGTAGAGCTGAAGCACCTCTTGTAGGCCAACATGAAGCAGCTCTTCAAGTCTGATTAGAGATTAGAGAAGAAACAGTCTTCGTGTGTCTGAGAATGAAGATCTCACAAAGCAGGCACCAATCCTCTAATCAAGCTCTGCATGTCCACGAGGAATAAAGACACTGAAACAGTCTCGGTTTCCCAAAATTTGAAGTCTCAGTGATCAGAACTGGACAATGGGTAACACATCATGAATGAAGCCCAGGGAGCTACCAAAATTTATTCTCCTTGCCATGTTTGTGAGAACGGAGACATAACGGGCGATTATCTCTGAAGGTGATGGAATCTTGAAAATCCACTGCGTATACCCGGGGACAACACAGGGATGGATCGGTCTCTTTATTTTCCAGATAAGAAGAACTTGGTGTTTCTGAAATGGAGACAGCCACCCCACTGCAGCGTATTTAAGAACGAATGAACAGCAGCATGCAGATTCTGTGCCAGAGGAGTCTCTGAGTCGCATGTGCAGGAAAGCCAGGCGGTGCTGGCACTCTTATCAAGTAGTAGGTTAATCCTCCACAGAGACGGCTCACTGACAGGGCTGGAGTTAAAACGACAAGGATTACTTTTCAGACAGTAACCTTTTGTCTCTAACAGACTGGCACAATGAGATTACCGTGACATCTTACCTAAAGACACTTACCTAAGCAGCTGATGTTAAGCCCACTGGAAAACCTGAAGCGAAAGCACAGGCTGATGAAGAGGAGGAGAGAGACAGCACACACTTGTTATTCCCTTCTGGCAACATCAGGATTCTGAGTTATAAATGCACCACATGTCCTAGAGGACATAAGAAAACAAACAAGTCTGTTAGAGAAAGTCAAATAAAGCAAACATTTAAAATCAGTTTTAATTACTGTGCCAATTCTAGTCGCAGGGCCGATGTGTTAAATAATACAGCCAGAGGAAAGGCACATTTTTGCCGTATGATACATCTTTACTTTGCATGAGTTAATACACTTTAGATTTAGATTAGATCTTAATTGTTGCGTACAATGTGAGAGCCTCTTGGGCCATAGTTATTAGGTGGGCATGCAGGGAAGTATAGAAGGGCAAAATGACAATAAGAAGATGTATGGGAAAATACGATGCCCTCCAAATGTTTGGGACAAAGACCAATTTTTCTAGATTTCCCCCTCTGCTCTACAGTTTAAAATCACAAATCACACAATTACTACATTGCAGACTTTTGTTGAGGGGGATTTTCAGACATTTTGTTCACACTGTATAGAAATTACACTTTTTCTATAAGGCCCCCCCATTTCAGGGCACCACAATGCTTGGGCAACAGCAGCGGCAGGTCTATTAAAGTTGTCATATTTAGGACTTTATCGCATATCCCTCACAAGCAATGACTGCTTGAACTCTCTGATTCACTGACATCACCAGGTGCTGAGGATCTTCTCTGGTGATGCTCTGCCAAGCCTTTAATGCAGCCATCTTCAGCTCCTGCTTGTGTTGGGGGGGCTTGTCCCCTTATGCTTTCTCTTCAACATATGGAAGGCCTGTTCAACTGGATTTAAAACAGGTGACTGGCCTGGCCACTCAATAATTTTTCCATTTTTTAGCTTTGTTAAACTCCTCAGCAGTATTTTTGGATCATTATCTCTTTGTAGGGCGAAGTGCCATCCACTGAGTTTGCTGGAACTTGAGCAGATGAGATGTTTCTGTACACCTCAGAATTCATTGTATCACTGCCATCAGCAGTTCCATCATCAGTGAAGAGAAGTGTGCCAGGACCAGTGTCAGCCATGCATGCCCAAGCCATAGCTCCCACCTTCAACCATGTTTAACAGATGAGGTGGTCTGCTTTGAATCTTGGGCAGTTCCTTTTTGTCTCCACACTTTGTTCTTGCCATCACTCTGATCAGGTTCATCTTTATCTCATCTGTCCTCAATACCTTTTCTATTGTTAACATTAAGTTATTCAAGTTAAATCATCCAGTTAGTTATTATGAATATTATTCATTAGTGTAGAGGATGACCGTGGCCCTTGCCTGGCTGGGACACCCCCACTCTGGAAGGACCAGCAGAACAAACGTAGGCAAGAGCGTTACCTCCTCCGGAGCGCTAGATGGCAGTGCCCCTGGGTTGCAGGGGTGCCTAGGACTCCTGCAGGGTTCCATGGGAGTTGGAGTTTGATACAGCCCTGTCGGGGTCCGTGGGTGCCACCAGAGGGTGCTGCAGCGACTGCTGAGCCCTGAACAGCAGCTCTTCCGCCACACTGCTGCCAGAAGTAGGGCAACGAGCACCTGGAGCACTCCCGGGTAACATATAAAAGGAGTCAACTGACACTACTCAGGAGCGGGAGGAGGGAGACCAAGCTTGCTGAGAAAGAATGGAGGAGGAAAAGAAAGAGAAAGAGAGAGAAAAAGTATTGTATTTTGTGGTGCTTGTGCTTCTGGACTGTGTTTAACTTGTGGGAACGGGGAAGGCGTTGCCCAAAAGAGAGAAAAGAAAATACAAAATCACGTGTGCTTTTATAAGTGTGCCTCTTGCGGCTGTCTGTGTCGGGTTGAGTGGCTGGTACGCTCCCTACTGGTGTCACATTAATTATTATTATTTATTACATATTAATAATTCTATTAATGGTTTCTTTTATTTAGAAAGTTATGTATTGTTATTGGGTGGCGCAGTGGTAGCGCTGCTGCCTCGCAGTTAGGAGACCCGGGTTCGCTTCCCGGGTCCACCCTGCATGGAGTTTGCATGTTCTCCCCGTGTCTGCATGGGTTTCCTCCGGGCGCTCCGGTTTCCTCCCACAGTCCAAAGACATGCAGCTTAGGTGGATTGGCGTTTCTAAATTGACCCTAGTGTGTGCTTGGTGTGTGGGTGTGTTTGTGTGTATCCTGTGGTGGGTTGGCACCCTGCCCGGGATTGGTTCCCTGCCTTGTGCCCTGGGATTGGCTCCAGCGGACCCCCGTGACCCTGTGTTCGGATTCAGCGGGTTGGAAAATGGATGGATGGATGTATTGTTATTGTCCCTTTATATGTGTCTCAAGGAGTTGAGCACCTAAGCATGTCACTACATATTTTACTATGTGTATAAACTGTATGTGACAAAGAAAGTTTGATTTGATGATACATAGAACCATTTTATGATGCCATGCCCCCTTGTACAGATGTACACTCTGCTGAAAATGTTCTGTATTTGTGCTCCAAAAAAAATGGACTTTATTTCTGAAGTTTACAGTGTAAAGAATGACTTGAAACCCCCCATGCAGTTAATGGTATGACACGTCCTCTAGGCATTGCCACTTTTCTTGCTGCCTAGACTAATCACCCAATAAGAGTTATGAAAACAAAAGCTTGGCCAGGCTGACCAATCCAATAAGCCGATTGGCATTGGCTCAGGGAAAGCAGTTCACCTGATAAGCTTGTTTGTCCTGCTGAGTCTGCTGCCCTGTCCCCGGCAAAAGATCCCTGTCCCCGGCAAAAGATCCAATCAGAAAGGTAATGAGCGTGCGTGGAGCTTCTCAAGCGACTCTTTACTAATGAACACGATGGACCGAATGATCCGCTTCCTTCTGTCAAACTTATTTTCTCATAAAATCCCCACTGTGCACTTTATCAATCATACTGTATATGAGAAGATTCCTTACACTTAGAGTGAATTCTTTAAAAGTCACTTTATAACCCCTCCACAGATTTTATACTATAAAACTATAGTACTAGGGCAGGAGTGGTGAACTCCAGACCTCGAGTGCCGCAGTGGCTGCAGGTTTTCATTCTTACCATCTTCTTAATTAGTGACCAGTTTTGCTGCTGATTACTTCTTTTAATTAACTTGACTCAGGCCCCATAGTTGTTTCTTTTTCTTTAATTAGCAGCCAAACAATAATGAGACACAAAACAAGAAACCACATGACCAGCTCCCCTGTGCCCATTACACAATACAGTAGAGTCTTGCTTATCCAACTTTTTGTATTATCCGACGTCCCACTGCAAAAAAAAAAATCAATCGGCAACAAGAACTGCAAGTTGCGAACGTGAGCGTAGTCTATCTTTTGTTGCTAAGTTCATTTTTTCAGTTAAATTTTTCTGTTGTTTTGTTGTAAAACATGATTACAGTGGATTATGTGGCTGGCCCTCTCTGGCGTGCGTGTCTCTCATGCGCGTGTGTGTGCGTGTGCGTCTCTCTCACGTGCATGCGTGCGTGTGTGTGCGTGCGTGCGTCTCTCTCTCGCGCGCGTGTGTGTGTGTGTGTGCGTGCGTGCATCTCTCTCGCTCGTGTGTGTGCGTGCGTCTCTCTTTCTCTCGCGCGTGTGCATGTGTCTCTCTGTCTCTTGCATGTGCATGTGTCTGTCTGTGTCTCTCTCGCGCTCTCTCTCTAACGCTGCACAGGGAGAGACTGAACACATGCGGAAATCATCGGTGCGCACAAACTGAAAGGGAAGCTGGCTTGTTCCTATACCGAGTGTGTGGTCGTGCACAGAGGCAAACGTTTGGCGAACTTTTTGGTCATAACCCGATTTGTATGTGTTCAGAGATGTTGGTGAACTGAGGTTACACTGTATTAGGGTCGTTATATGTAAAATTATAACATAGTTTGACGTTTAATAGGCTTTTTCTTAACACCTCCCATTATCCAACATTTTCGCTTATCCGACGTTCTGCCGGCCCGTTTATGTCGGATAAGTGAGACACTACTGTATGTGAAAATAAAGAGAGGTGATGGTGTTGGTAAGGTTGATCTCTCAGGTCACCAAAACATTTTGACTGTGCTCTTAGAAAGAACAGAAAAACAACAGTTTTCGAAATGTCTGCTGTGGCAGAATGAGAGCAGCAACAAGCCATGGAATTAAATAACGGGTGTGACACTAGGGGTCGCTGTTGCCCCGTAAAACCCACAGACAACACGTCCCAACACCAGGTAAAAGTCCCAGTAATAATTTTTAATAATTATAATAATGTGCACAAAGCACCTCCACCTCCACAATACTCAATAATAATACAATAATAATAACAATAATACAACAATAATCAATCCTCCACTCCACCCAGCAGCTCTGTCACCCTTCCTCCCAACTCCGGCTCTCTTTGCTGGGTCTCAACCAGTCCTTTAAATAGTCCGTGACCCGGAAGCGCTGCTGTCCTTCAGCCCACGTGATCCAATGGCACTTCCGGGTCAGATGAAGATTTCCATTTTTCTTTAGCCCAGAAGTACTTCTGTCCTTCTGTCCCCATGACTTGCGAGTACTTCCGGGTTATAATAGAAACAATCTTCGTGTCTCCCTGCAGCTTCCCCTGGCAGCCCCCATGGTATCCATTGTCCATGATGCCCTGTGGGAATTTGGGGCACCTCCATGTTGCAGGGAGGACTCCATCTGGCGGTGTGGATGCATTGGCTGGGATAAGCTGCCCGCCATCTCTCACACGGGTTTAATTAACAGCAAGAATTGGCTTCTCATTAAGAAAGTGATTGGAGTGAAATTGGTTGGTGTTTGAAGCCCCAGTTTAGCTGGTCATCTGTTGGCTTGTTTCACATCTCATTTCTGCTTGGCTGTCATTTAATGAAGAAAGGAATCAATTCAGAGGGTTGAACTCTTCTAACAGGGCTATTAAAGTGATGGGGAAAAATTTAATTAGCAGTGAAAACTGGTCACTGATTAGGAAAAGGTTAGAATGAAAACCTGTAGCCACTGCGGCCCTCCAGGCCCGGAGTTCGCCACCCCTGTACTAGGGTGTTATACCGTGTTAGCCATTATGAATGTAGTGAAAAGTCAAGCAAAATGACACCTTTTATTGGCTAGCTAAAAAGATTACAATATGCAAGCTTTCGAGGCAACTCAGGCCCCTTCTTCAGACAAGATGAAGAAGGGGCCTGAGTTGCCTCGAAAGCTTGCATTTTGTAATCTTTTTAGTTAGCCAATAAAAGGTGTCATTTTGCTTGACTTTTCACTGCTATAAAACTATAAATTTGGCATAATATTTAAGACATCTACTTTGTGTCAGGGCAAAAGTTTTTTTTTTTCAACAGTGTTTACAGACAGAGTAATTCACTTAGTAGACTTCTGTTCCCCCAACCTGAGTAGAGTTTATGATGGATGGATGGATGGATGGATGGAAGGAAGACTGTAGTCTAGCCAGTTTGGTCTTGTTTGTTGCTCACTGTAACTATATTATGTTCTCAAGAAGTGGACTTGATGCTCTAATACTGGTGGTGCATTGAAGGAGATTGATCCTATCCTGATGGGCAGATGCTGGAGCAGAGGCGGCCTTAGGGGTGGGCGGGGCATAGGGCTGACCAACCCCACGCGGGGCTGGTTACATCAAACACTGTTACCGGTATGTGTGGACTGTATAAACTTGCGCGCTGTGAATGCCAGGAGTCGCTGTTGCCCCATTAAACCCAACAGACAGATACGCAGACACAAGGTAAAAGCATGAAGAAGCTCTTTTTCAAAGTGCCTTTTAAGCACTACAGTCACCATAAACAAGTAAACAAACAATAAATCTACACAATACTCTTTCCTCCATATCTCCCAGCAAACTCTGTCCGGCTCACTTGCCGAGTCTCCAGTAGTCCTTTTTATAGTCCTTGACCCAGAAGTGCTTCTGTCCCCGTGACTTTGAAGTACTTCCGGGCTTGTGGTATAGCGGGTCCACAGCTCCCATTAAAGGCCAGTTTTAATAAATAATCACAGCGCTCGCAGCTTAGTGAGGGGGCGTGGTGGTGTGTGGCATTTCTCACCTAAGTTCACAGGTGAGAAATGGTCCACATCCGTAATTGTTCCCAGGAGCTCGACTATCACGTTCCCCTTCATATATAGAAGCGTGAGCCGGCTAGGGGAAAATAAGAAGAAAGGAAAGAGAAAGAAAGACGGAGGTTGCTGGAGAGCAGGGTGGTGAGAGTGAGCGAGAGAGAGAATGAGCAAGCGAGTGCAGGCTCGCAGGTAGGCAGCTGGAAGGTGAGCCCCAAGGAGGGTGTTTGGCCAACACTCAGTGGCAGAAGAAAGCGGTCGCTCCAGCTGAGCGAGCAAGGAGCTGGAGTGACCAGCTGAAGGACGACAGGCTGCGTAAGGCCGGGAAGGCAGCGGAAGTCGGGAGGCTTGGTGGGTGAAGTCCTTGACGTGAGCGTCCTGGTCGTCAAGGAAACCAAGTCTCGGTCTGGGATGAGTGCGCGACCAAAGCCAGGGATCGGGAGGCCTCCGGACCAGTTGAGCGGAGAAAAGGTCAGCTGCTGAGAGGGCGACTCTCCTGTTGCTGGGCTCAAATGGGAGAAGTGGGAGAGACGCCAGGGTAAAAGAGGCACCGGGCTCTGAATTGTGCTTTTAAAGTACTGCTTCCAACATTGTGTTTTAACCTCGATTTTGAAAGGATTGTGTTTTTTTTTTTGTATTTATTGATTTTTACCTACACGTTTTGTTTAATAGATTATTTATTTATTTGAAGACTTTGAATCACTGCACTTATTTATTTGGACATTGTTTTGTTGTTGTTTTTAAATAAAAGCACTTGACACTTTTGCACCATCCCCTTGCTATGTTGTTGCCTCACTGCTTAGTTCATTGGTAACATTACCGATGGTGTCGGGTTAAGGGCTCCTGGACAGCAGACAGGGGCATGCAGCAAACCTGCATCGTCACAGGGCTATGTAAACAGTAGGGGATCCCCAATCTCCCTGCAGCATCTCCTGGCGGCACCCACGGTACCCAGCAGGGCTCTGTTGCTGAAGTCCCATAGTGCCCTGTGGGCAGATGTGGGTAGTAACGAGTTACATTTACTCCGTTACATTTAATTGAGTAACTTTTTAAAAAAATTGTACTTCAAAGAGTAGTTTTACTGCGCCATACTTTTTACTTTTACTTGAGAACATTTGTGAAGAAGAAACGCTACTCCTACTCCGCTACATTGGGCAACACTTGAATCGTTACTTTTTTTTCCATTATATACGCTATATTTTTGCCAGAGAGAAGCCGCCAGTGGATCTACTGCATGACTGTTTCACCAATCAGACGTAGCAACAATAATCACAAGACTCAGTTTCACCAATCAGACGTAGCAACAATAATCACATGACTCCATTTCACAAATCAGACATAGCCATGCAGTCACATGACCACACACAAACTGTGGCGGCATAGCAGCACAAACTCCTCACAGACAGCGGACAGGGAAAGAAAGAATACATGAAAAATGAGAGCAAACTCCTGCTGAAGCTTGACCATCTCTTCACTGAGTGAAGAACAAGCACATGTTAACCAAACATGCAGAGACACAGACAGACAGTCAAGGTAAAGTGAGACTTCTTGTAAGTGGACAAGCTGCCTTGTTCTAATGTTATTTTCTATCAGCTTTGCTATTTGGAGGGCAAGTGAATATGCAGTATTATACTGTCACTGTACAGTATATCTTGTCACTCTAAGTAGTTTGCACTGTTCAAACATACATGTTACCTACTGTACGTATCGGCTTCAAAAGCTTTATTGTGAAAAACGGAGATTCGGAACTTTGTGTTATTTGTGCATCTTTATTTTGTAAAGATGTTATTTATTTTTACTCATTTTTTATTTTATTATTTGGAAATAGCTGAATTTGAACATTATTTTATATTTTTGTCTGTCTTATTACAACATTTCTAAAAAATAAATCATTTATTATGATCAAACAGTTACTCAGTACTTGAGTAGTCTTTTCACCAAATACTTTTTTTACTCTTACTTGAGTAATTTTTTGGATGACTACTTTTTACTTCTACTTGAGTCATATTACGTTGAAGTAACGCTACTCTTATTTGAGTACAATTTTTGGCTACTGCACCCATCTCTGCCTGCGGGCATCCAGGGCACCGTTGCAGTCCAGGGAAGCTGCCATCTATAGTCCTGGAGGCGACAGTGTCCTTGATAAGCTGCCATCCCCCATCCTTCCGTTACTGGGGCGTTCCGGCAGGGATAAACTGCCGGCCGTTCTTTACAGCACAAATTTAATAAAAATAATGTTAACATATACCGGATTTTCTCATTACAGTATTCAGCTATATTTTTGCAAGATAACACGTGGACTTTATCAAAATATAACGATATCTCCCTATTATAATCTTGGGAGGAGAGATGAGACGTGATTTTCTCAGAGAGACACTTTCACATCCCGCGAGACGAGACTTTGTGCCAAGAGATTTAACCATGCCTGGAGCCGGAAATAAAAGACAAAGAGTAGATGACAAAGTAGAATATCGTAAAGAATTCAAACACGGTGGCATGATACACATGCAGAGCAGGTTAGAGATAATGGAAGTACAAAAATTTGAAAGTCTCAGAAAAATTATGGTAAAGATCGCATTAGCACTAACAAATGGAAAATAGTATTCAATGAAATAAAGGAACAGTAAAAAGAGATCGAATATATTGTTTGGATTTAAACTTTAAGTCGGAGACTTGTAGATCGTCTAATTCGTGTTGCCATCAGGGAAAAGTAGTGTTTCTTCCCAATGAAGAGGCGTATCCGCGAGAATGAAAAGATTTGTTGTTTGGTGAAAGTGAAATCACGCAAGAGAAAATTTCAAGACCCGTGAGATGAGACTTTATGCAAAGAGATTTGGAAAAGTCCTGCCCACATCTAAAACATTTATAACCACACACACGGTTCAATCATTTCTCATTTGTGTGAATGCTATTGTCAGACACATTTCTTGTAGAGAGAAAGAAACGATATTCACTCATTCAATTTGTTGAAACGATAGAAACGATATTCACTCATTCAATTTGTTGAAATGATAGAAACGATATTCACTCATTCAATTTGTTGCTTTGCTTTCAAAGGAATAGATAGATAGATAGATAGATAGATAGATAGATAGATAGATAGATAGATAGATAGATAGATAGATAGATAGATAGATAGATAGATAGAGGGCGGCATGGTGGCGCAGTGGTAGCGCTGCTGCCTCACAGTAAGGAGACCTGGGTTCGCTTCCCGGGTCCTCGCTGTGTGGAGTTTGCATGTTCTCCCCGTGTCTGCGTGGGTTTCCTCCGGGCGCTCCGGTTTCCTCCCACAGTCCAAAGACATGCAGGTTAGGTGGATTGGTGATTGTAAATTGGCCCTAGTGTGTGCTTGGTGTGTGGGTGTGTTTGTGTGTGTCCTGCAGTGGGTTGGCACCCTGCCTGGGATTGGTTCCTGCCTTGTGCCCTGTGTTGGCTGGGATTGGCTCCAGCAGACCCCCGTGACCCTGCGTTTGGATTCAGCGGGTTGGAAAATGGATGGATGGATAGATAGATAGATAGATAGATAGATAGATAGATAGATAGATAGATAGATAGATAGATAGATAGATAGATAGATAGATGTGAAAAGGTCCACCTATGTGCAATCAAAGTGTCACATGATGTCTGTATAAACAGACCTTTTCTGAAAAGACCATGAATCTGCAACACCACTAAACAAGCTACATGAAGCCCAAGGAGCACTCCAAACAGGTCAGAGTTATAACAAACAAAAAATATCTCATTGAATAGCTCAGACTTTGACTATCCCACAAAGCACCATTAAATCCATTATAACAAAGACACCAAGGATAACACTGAAGGAGCTCCAAAGATCCATGGTGGAGATAGGTGTATCCATCCATAGGATCACTTTAAGTCATACACTCCAGAGAGCGGGGTTTTATGGAAGAGTGGCCAGAAAAAAAGTCATCACTTAAAAAAAAAAAAATAAACATGCTTGGAGTTTGTCCAACAGCATGTGGTGCCCCCCAATACAAAGTTCTCTGGTCGGATGAGGCTAAAATTGAACTTTTGGCCATCATGGGAAACATCACCCCAAGAACACCACTACCAGAGTGAAGCATGGTGGTGGCACTAAATACGGGAAGTTCTTGAGGAAACCTGTTTCACTCTGCCAGAGATTTGAGACTTTGATGAAGGTTCACCTTCTGACTGGACAATGAATGTCCCTAAACAGACTGTTAAAGCTCCACTGGAGTGGTTCAAAGGGAAACTCTGAACAAAGCCCAGAGCTCAATCCAATGGAGAATCTCTGGCAGCACTCCAGCAGAAGATGGCTGGATACCAACGTAACCCATCAAACCTGCAGGAGTTGGAGCAGTTTTACCTTGCAAAATGGGCAAAAATTCCAGTGGACAGATGTGCTAAGCTAATAGAGATATTCAACAAGAGACTTGCAGCTCGAATTGTGAGGGCAGGTTGGGCGGGGCGGGGCCCTCCTCACTCACAATGTAGCCTTGGGGCGTGTACCTTATCTCCGCCTAGCTAGCGAACGAGAGAACAATTGAATTCAACATTGTTTTGATATTTATAATAAAGTGTTACTTAGGTCTTGGTGAGTTTGAGTCCGGATATTCTCTTAAGTGTATGCCAGATTGATTGCATTTCAGATTGTGGATCGTGATTTTGTGTTAAAAGGATCGTGATATGATTTTTGGAAAGATCGCCCACCCCTCATTTAACTAATCAAGTTTTCAAATTTATGTAGGATTCATTAACCCTTTGGCGAGCTACTTGGAAAGGGGTTGCGAGCTACCGGTAGCTCGCGAGCGACGTGTTAGAGACGTCCCTGCGCTAGATTGTAAATAAATCAAATGAATAAAAAAAAATGGACTCACTTAAATGGGTCAATTCGAAAGAATCGATTTAGTAATTGGAATTGAAATGCTCAACCGAAGTGTTGCTTAGGTGCGCTTCCGAAACATGAAGCGAGTGGTCCTGTTCCTCAATTCTATTGGACAATCCACTAGGGGTGTTCCCGTCTTTCCCCGCCCCATTTTTGACTCTTTCGTCGCGCGCACTATGGCGGGAAAGAAGAAAAGGCGATTGGTATTCTTTAATGCGTCTTGCGCAAAATGCGTAGCGCTGGCCTATGAACCCAGCCGGGTGTATGATGGGACTACGTACATAAACAAACAAGTCTTCTACTCCACCAGTGAGCATGGCGGCGGCAGTAGTAGCGGTAACTACTTCGGTCTCGCCGACAGACGCAGAAGCGGAGCGCAGCGGGACGGAGGATGAGCTCAGAGATGTGGTGGCCGAGGAACTGGCGGCAGCGGCGGCGGTAGCAGCAGCGGGACCGCCAAACCGACTGGTGAAGTTGCCGTTGGCGCGTATTAAGGCCCTTATGAAGGCTGATCCTGATGTTGCGCTGGCGAGCCAGGAATCCGTGTTTGTCATCGCCAAAGCCACCGTACGTGTCACAGTGAGAGTGAATTTAAGTGGCGTTGGGGTTTGTTAGTACCTGCATGCCTTGTTATGATGAGCAGTGTATGACATGGCTAGTTAATTGTAAAAGTTACGTATCGTTATACTGTATATGCCTCTTTGACCTATAATTTTACAGATCGGTTTGCGTATTTCTTTAATTCTTTACATCGGTTTGCACATTTCTTAATCGGGCACATTTTTACTCCTTTAGCAAAAAGAGAAAGTCAGAATGCGGTGTAAGTAATGCCGAGTGTGTAATATTTTAGTTAACTTAGCGGAGTAAATGTAACAACAGCCGTAAGAAGTTAGATTTGACGAAGCTCGGCAGAATAAAACTTCTATGCAAGTGTGCAACAGCGAAGATCACTTTTCAGTTTATTGTGTGTTGTCATTGTACTTCCTTCCAACGAAATTCTGATGACATCTTTCCATGTACAGCAAAGAAAAGAGATCATGAAACATTACAATAAGACAGTTATACAGGTTATAAGAAATGAAGAGTAGGTAATGAAAAAGAACAATGAGGAAAACAGCATGTATTCAATTACTATATGCAAAGTGGCATTTATTATGCACAGCTTTTAAAAAATGATTTATTTGTGTACCTTCCTTGCGCGTGTTATTTATAGCCCCCTGTTACCATGTTGCACTATTTCAATACAATGTTGGTGTGGAGTGATCCATACATTAGTCATACATCCATCTATCCATTATCCAACCCGCTTTATCCTAACTACAGGGTCACGGGGGTCTGCTGGAGCCAATCCAGGGCGCAAGGCAGGAAACAAACCCCGGGCAGGGTGCACACACACCGAGCACACACTAGGGACAATTTAGAATCACCAATGCACCTAACCTGCATGTCTGGACTGTGGGAGGAAACCCACACAGACACGGGGAGAACATGCAAACTCCACGCAGGGAGGACCCGGAAAGCGAACCTGGGTCTCCTAACTGCCGGGCAACAGCGCTACCACTGCGCCACCGTGCCACCCTACATTAGTTTAATGTCATTTACAGTACATATTAGTGTGCAGTGAATCACACAACCGAAGATTTTAGGATAATATACAGCTGTTTGTACTGTACAATAATAGTGAATTAACATATATAATGTTACGTATAATGTAGAGTAAAATTAACAGGAAATTGGATCACATGAACAACTTAAATATTTAATTTGAAGCTAAATTAAGCAGACAAGCTGCAGTGATAGACTGGTACAGCGATGGTGTAATGTGTCAGTCTACGTCAATCTTTACAGATCTCTTGTAGTGTTTATGTGTTCATTTCTTTCTTTTCATCATCAAGCATATCCTCTGGTAGGGCAAAAGAGGTGTCAAATATCTTTACTTGTAGTTTCTTTGAGCGGGTGTGTCCCCGTATGTGTACTTGCATATTTAAGTAAATTATGTATCTCCAAATTTACTCGAGCAAAAATTTTGCAAATCAGTTAGGCCTGATCCCATGACTAGACTGAGCAGACTGCAGAAATCCTAGTTAAATGAAACAGTTTGTACAGCAGTTATCATTGGCCATGTGTCAAACTGGGATCAAAAAGGGATATGAAACAATAGGCCTGGAGCTTGTATCAAAGGAAGTGTGGTGCAATTTGTTTGTACAAAATCACCCCCTTTATTTCGTTAGAAGTTATCCTTGTACATAACGTCTTGGCATTCAGGGTGGCTCTCTTGGAAAACGCCTGTTCTCAAACTTTTTATCTTTGTTTGGATGTATTTATCCAGGAGTAGTTCTACATAACGCAAACAACTGCATAATTCTACATGCAAAAATGGTACTTTTAAGACATGAAAAGCAGTTTTGATTTTCACAGACACACATATGCTAAAATCAACTTTTCTTGATGTTCTGAACACCGGAAATCAAACTTTAACTTCAGTCAGTAGTGAATTTCAGACCTCATCACCAAGAATCCATTTACACGAAAGTAAAAAGTGGTAAGTTTCTTATTGTGTTTGTGCTGGGGTGCTTATTTACGTAGGTACGATCAATGAGCAGTAAGTACTACACGTAATGTTCACAAAGCTGCATGGGTCCATATTCCTGGTTTTGAAGTGGGTGGCGTGCTGGTTAAGGCTTTGGACTTTAGACGCTCAGGTTGTGGGTTCAAATCCCACTTCTGACACCATGTGACCATGATAGATAGATAGATACTTTATTAATCCCAGGGGGAAATTCACATATTCCAGCAGCAAAAATATTAAATTAAAGAGTAATAAAAAATGCAGGTAAAAAAAAAAAGACAATAACTTGAATAATGTTCAACGTTTACCCCCTCTGGTGGAATTGAAGAGTCGCATAGTTTGGGGGAGAAATGATCTTCTCAGTCTGTCAGTGGAGCAGGACAGTGACAGCAGTCTGTCGCTGAAACTGCTCCTCTGTCTGGAGATGACACTGTTTAATGGATGTAGTGGATTCTCCATAATTGATAGGAGCCTGCTGAGTGCCCGTTGCTCTGCTACGGATGTCAGACCGTCCAGCTCTATGCCAACAATAGAGCCTGCCTTCCTCACCAGTTTGTCCAGGCGTGAGGCATCCTTCTTCTTAATGCTGCCTCCCCAGCACACCACCGCGTAGAAGAGGGCACTCGCCACAACCATCTGATAGAACATCTGCAGCATCTTACTGCAGATGTTGAAGGATGCCAGTCTTCTAAGGAAGTACAGGCGGCTCTGTCCTTTCTTGCACAGAGAATCAGTATTGGCAGTCCAGTCCAATTTATCGTCCAGCTGCACTCCTAGGTATTTATAGGTCTGCACCCACTGCACACAGTCACCTCTGATGATCACGGTGTCCATGAGGGGCCTGGGTCTCCTAAAATCCACCACCAGTTCCTTGGTTTTGCTGGTGTTCAGTTGTAGGTGGTTTAAGTCGCACCTCCTTGATGAGGTTTCTATACTCCTCCTCCTGCCCACTCCTGATGCAGCCCACGATAGCAGTGTCGTCAGCAAACTTTTGCACGTGGCAGGACTCCGAGTTATATTGGAAGTCCGATGTATATAGGCTGAATAGGACAGGAGAAAGTACAGTCCCCTGCGGCGCTCCTGTGTTGCTGACCACAATGTCAGATCTGCAATTCCCGAGACGCACATACTGAGGTCTGTTTGTAAGATAGTCCACGATCCATGCCACCAGGTATGAATCTACTCCCATCTCTGTCAGCTTGTCCCTAAGGAGCAGAGGTTGGATTGTGTTGAAGGCGCTAGAGAAGTCTAGAAACATAATTCTTACAGCGCCACTGCCTCTGTCCAAGTGGGAGAGGGATCGGTGTAGCATATAGATGATGGCATCTTCTGCTCCCACCTTCTCCTGGTATGCGAACTGCAGAGGGTCGAGGGCGTGTTGGACCTGTGGCCTCAGGTGGTGAAGCAGCAGCCGCTCCATGGTCTTCATCACATGTGATGTTAGAGCGACAGGCCGGAAGTCATTCAGCTCACCAGGACGTGATACCTTTGGGACTGGGGTGATGCAAGATGTTTTCCAAAGCCTCGGGACTTTCCCCTGTTTCAGGCTCAGGTTGAAGATGCGCTGTAGAGGACCCCCCAGCTCTGATGCACAGACCTTCAGCAGTCATGGCGATACTCCATCTGGACCTGCTGCTTTGCTGGCACGAAGTTTCCTCAGCTCTCTGCTCACTTGCGCTGCTGTAATTGTGGGTGGGGATGTCTCTCCTATGTTGGTATCAGCAGAAGGATGTGTAGAGAGTGCAGTACAGTAATCCCTCCTCCATCGCGGGGGTTGCGTTCCAGAGCCACCCGCGAAATAAGAAAATCCGCGAAGTAGAAACCATATGTTTATATGGTTATTTTTATATTGTCATGCTTGGGTCACAGATTTGCGCAGAAACACAGGAGGTTGTAGAGAGACAGGAACGTTATTCAAACACTGCAAACAAACATTTGTCTTTCAAAAGTTTAAACTGTGCTCCATGACAAGACAGAGATGACAGTTCCGTCTCACAATTAAAAGAATGCAAACATATTTTCCTCTTCAAAGGAGTGCCCGTCAGGAGCAGAGTCTGTCAGAAAGACAGAGAGTAAAGCAAACAAATTAATAGGGCTGTTTGCTTTTAAGTATGCGAAGCACCACGGCACAAAGCTGTTGAAGGCGGCAGCTCACACCCCCTCCGTCAGGAGCAGAGAAATAGAGAGAGAGAGCCAGAGTAAAACAAAGTCAGAAATCAATACGTGCCCTTTGAGCTTTTAAGTATGCGAAGCACTGTGCAGCATGTCCTTCAGGAAGCAGCTGCACACAGAAGGTAGAAACGTCCCTATCGTCTAGGTGTGCGAACAGCCCCCCTGCTCACACACCCCTACGTCAGCGAGAGAGAGAGAGAGAAAGTAAGTTGGGTAGCTTCTCAGCCATCTGCCAATAGCGTCCCTTGTATGAAATCAACTGGGCAAACCAACTGAGGAAGCATGTACCAGAAATTAAAAGACCCATTGTCCGCAGAAACCCGGGAAGCAGCGAAAAATCCGCGATATATATTTAAATATGCTTACATATAAAATCCGCGATGGAGTGAAGCCGCGAAAGGCGAAGCGCGATATAGCGAGGGATCACTGTACTCCGAGGTGAGAGTGGGTTAGGGTGGTCAAACCTGTTAAAGAAGATGTTCATTTGGTTTGCTCTCTTCACGTCTCTCTCGATGGTGGCACCCCGCTTCGAGCTGCAGCCAGTGATGATCTTCATCCCATCCCACACTTCCTTCATGCTGTTGTTCTGCAACTTCTGCTCCAGCTTTCTCCTGTACTGCTCCTTCGCCGCCCTGAGCTGGACTCGGAGTTCCTTCTGCACGCGCTTGAGCTCATGCTGATCACCGTCTTTAAAGGCCCTTTTCTTCTGGTTCAAAAGGCCCTTGATGTCACTTGTAATCCATGGCTTGTTGTTAGCATAGCAGCGTACTGTTCTTACTGGAACTAAAGTGTCCATACAGAAGTTGATGTAGTCAGTAGTGCAGTCAACAACCTCCTCAATGTTCTCACTATGTGATCCCTGCAGGATATCCCAGTCTGTAGTTCCAAAACATTGTCTCAGAGCATTCTCAGCCTCCGGGGTCCACTTCCTGAATGATCGTTTGGTTACAGGTAGGACTCTCACTTTTGGTTTGTAGTGAGGCTGAAGCAGAACCAGGTTATGATCTCCTTTCCCAAGCGCAGGCAGCGGGGTGGCACTGTATGCGTCTTTAACGTTTGCATACAGTAAATCAATAGTCTTATTTCCCCGGGTGTTACAGTCCACATACTGGGAGAATGCAGGTAATGAGCAAGTCACTTCACCTGCCTGTGTTCCAATTGCAAAACAAACAAAATGCAACCCAATTTATATATTTCCTGGATGAAGGTGGCAAACAAGTAAATAAATGTAAGTGTAATCAGCATAGGCCTTGTCACTGCCAATGTGGAGTTTGTGTGATTCTCTTTAGGTACTCCTGTTTTCCTTCCACTTGCAAAAAAAAAAAAAAAAAAAATGGATAACTTGCTTACGCTAAATTATTTACAAACGAGTAAATGAGAATGTATGCTGTTGTGTGTCCTGTCCAGAATTGGTGGTCCCAAGTCACGTGTAGGTTGATAATGAATGGCCTACTCAAGTTGTGAAGGCTTCAGAAGCAGCAAATTTTCATTCATGCCATTTTTCTAATTTGATAGTGGTTTATTTTTCATAACTATTTGTATTTGTTGCTTAGTTTGTCAGCCTGCAGGAATTAATAAAACTGGCATGTCTGGTATGTTTTTCATTTGCAATTTAGAAGGATGTTTATTTTTTGCATGCAGGAGATGCATATGCTTCTGTTTTTGTTGTACTTTCTTTGTAAGTACGTGATTATTAACCTACAGTCTCTTTACAGTATGGCACAAGAAAAAAAAAAATGGGAGCAATCTAGGCAGAGTGGTGGCTGTGAGGCTAGGGATCTGCTCTGGCAATCAGAAGGTTGCCGGTTCAAACCCCGTAAATGCCAATAGGGACTCTGCTCTGTTGGGCCCTTGAGCAAGGCCCTTAACCTGCAATTGCTGAGCGCTTTGAGTAGTGAGAAAAGCGCTATATCAATGCAAAGAATTATTATTATTAGTTATTTAACCAGGTACCCTTTCCCCCCCATTCCTTACAAAGCAGTTGCTTAGTAAAGAAATAGCAGAGGAAGCCCCACCAACTTAATCTTAGTCAAGGTTGTGTGAGACTGGAGCCAATTTTTTCTGTTTCTTTCTCATTGCTGGGAAATGGTGACTCCATTACAGTTCCATTTAGATGAAGGTGATTTGGAATTGACAGTTCAGCTAACAGACTTGAGTTTCAGCATCTGGGAAGAAAGAAACCAACACACAGACACCTAGAGATTAACCAGACTGCACACAAACAATAGCGAGGTGCTTAATTTGCACTCAGGATGCTGGATCTTTAAGGCAGTAGCTGTAACTGCTCCACCATAGAGCCGTCCACCTGGCAGTGTTACAGTAAAACAAAATGAAAGATTTCTAAATGTGCTATTACAACTTTTCATTGACTTTGAACTTGGAGGGGAATGGTATTGTTGTGTCACACTCTTAGGCATACACCTGCAATATGTGAACGACTTTGTTGTGCAAAGGATAGTGTGACAAGTGTAGAGAGCATGCCAGCCACTTCGCCCAACACAGACAGACGCAGGAGACACTTATAAAAACACAAATGTCTTTTATTTTTCTTCACCTCATGGGAACGCCTTCCCCGTTTCCCACAGGAACAACACAGCCCCACTAAGCACAAACAAACACGATGGTTTTCTTTTTCTTCTCTCTCTTTCTCTTCCACTCCTCCTAGGCAAGCTTCATCTCCCTCCTTCCGACTCTGGTGTGTGGTGGCCCCTTTTATAATGCCCACCGGAACTGCTCCAGGTGCTTGATGATGTACAGTATATACTCGCATATAAGTCGGGTTTTGAACCAGCAAAATCGATCATAAAATCAGACCCCGACTTGTACATCCATTCAAAAATACATCTTCTTTCTTCCTCCCATCTCGCACCAGTTTCTCAGACGCATCGAATTTTGTTGCAGCAGTGCCATTACCAATTTCTCTTGCCACTTCAATGACGTTTAATTTAAAACCAGCTTCATATTTTCTTCTGATCGATCGCTCCATCATAGGTAAGAGATGCTCTTATGATAAAGGCGTACAAGGGTGTGAGATACAAAAAATACAAATCGGTGGAAACGTCACTTCGGAATAGTTCGGGTATTGCCGTGTGGTCACGTAGGCACGATACATAGAAAAAAAGGCAGCGTGCTCCATGGTTACTCTCTCAGGTGGGTGTTAGCATATTGTAATCTCTTGGACCAATAGCGTGAGTTTTCCACATTTGATTTATACGACTGAAATTATAAAATATCGGAAGTTATATGGTAAAATCAAGTCCCGACTTATCCGCGGGAGAACTTAAACGCGAGTATATACGGTATTTCAGGCAACACTTCTGGGTGTGGTGGAAAGACCACCCATAAAGGCTAAGCAGTTGCTGCACCACCACTTGGTGGTGCCCACAGATCCCAACAGGGCTGCACCAAACTCCCAACTCCCATGGAGCCCTGTGGGAGTCCTCGGCACTGCTACAACCCAGGAGGGCTGCCATCTAGTGCTCTGGGGAAGGTAACACTCTGGCCATGCTTGCTCCTCCAGTCCTTCCAGCTTGGAGGCCTCCTGGCCAGACAAGGGTCCTAGCCGTCTGCCCCAATAGACAATGTTTAGGTAATTGGGAGCAAGGCAAAGATGAACCCTGGGGAGTGTGTTGGTTTATTGCAGTTCTTTATTCTAAAGATGAATTTTATTTCTTTATCTTACCATGCTTTTCAAAACATGTATTGCACATTAAATATGTTGCTTTCTTTGCAGGAGCTGTTTGTTGAAATGATAGCCAAAGATGCCTTTGTTTACGCTCAGCAGGGAAAAAGAAAAACGCTGCAAAGAAAAGATCTAGGTAAATCTTTTTATTACAGCATACTGTCTTTGCAAGCTCCACACATACTGTGGTGCACTAACTTTTTTTTGTTGTTGTTTTTTTGTTTAATTTAGACAGTGCAATAGAAGCAATTGACGAGTTCGCCTTTCTTGAAGGTAATCATCCATATTTCTTAAGTGTGGTGTACTGATGTTAAATGAAATTTGTTCTGTGATATGTAGATAGATGGAAACTTTATTAATCCCAAGGGGAAATTCACATACTCCAGCAGCAGCATACTGATACAAAAAAAAAACAATATTAAATTAAAGAGTAATAAAAATGTAGGTAAAAACAGACAATAACTTTAAATAATGTTAATGTTTACATATGTAACATATTCTCAAATTTAGTTTATCAGGATCATGTAGGTCATCAGCTTGTCCCAGCAGAGAACAAACATGGGCAGGAAACTAGTGTGTAATATCCATCGATCCATCCATTTTCCAACCCGCTGAATCCGAACACAGGGTCACGGGGGTCTGCTGGAGCCAATCCCAGCCAACACAGGGCACAAGGCAGGAAACAATCCTGGGCAGGGTGCCAACCCACCGCAGGACACACACAAACACACTCACACACCAAGCACACACTAGGGCCAATTTAGAATTGCCAATCCACCTAACCTGCATGTCTTTGGAATGTGGGAGGAAACCGGAGCGCCCGGAGGAAACCCACGCAGACACGGGGAGAACATGCAAACTCCACGCAGGGAGGACCCGGGAATCGAACCCAGGTCCCCAGATCTCCCAACTGCGAGGCAGCAGCGCTACCCACCGCGCCACCGTGCCGCCCGTGTGTAATACCATGTACTGTATAATGCACTTTTTAAAACACCCACAGTAAATTCTTAAGTGAGTTTTCAAGAACATGTGCTTAATGTGCCAATTGCAGGAAAAGAAAATGTCCTAAAGGAGCAGTCTACATAAAAATGATACATATTTTAGTATGTTACTTAGCCCATGCAGTTTCCAGTAAAGGCTAAAAAAGGTTATCATCTCATTTTTATTTGCAGAATAGATATTGTATATAAAGTTTGATGGTGAACAATACTGTACAACGGCAAATGAAGTGAATAACGTATGAGTATTTGCTAATTCAAGTCATATGGGATTGACTTCTTTAATTTGAATGTAAGACTCCTGACCAGGGCGGCACAGTGCAACAGTGGTAGTGCTGCTACGTCACAGTAAGGAGACCTGGGTTCGCTTCCCGTGTCCTCCCTGCGTGGAGTTTGCATGTTCTCCCCGTGTCTGTCTGGGTTTCCTCCCACAGTCCAAGGACATGCGGGTTAAGTTCATTGGCGATCCTAAATTGTACCTAGTGTTTATTTGGTGGGTGTGTGTGTGCTCTGCAGAATTTGTTCCTGCCTTGCCCACTGTGGTGGCTGGGACTGGCTCCAGCAGACCCCTGTGACCCTGTGTTAGGATATAGCGGGTTGGGCACTGACTGACTCTTGACCAGTGAAAGGGGGAAGAAGCACATCTTAAATTCAAAAAGTTAATCCCATGTATGGTATGTCCTGATTTTTCTGAAGTATCTGTTTAATAGTATTTCAGCAAAACATGTGGTTTGCCATTTTGAGCATACGACTGGATAACTAACACGTGGATTGTATGTCATGTAAGATTTTTTTTTCTTTCTTATTTCAATGGATGTTTCTTGCATCATTTGCCATTGTATTTGATTAGTCACCATTGGCTTGTTGTTTTATCATTAAATCTTTGCTGTGCACGAAAATATTGCATTAAAAAATTTTATGGGCCTTCATTACAAACTACATGATGTAACTTATAAAAGAAATATTTATGGGTGGGGTATTTCTTTAATCCAGGGGTCGCCAACTCCAGTCCTGGAGGACCACCGTGGCTGCAGGTTTTCATTCTAACCCTTTTCTTAATGAGTGACCTGTTTTTGCTGCTAATTAACTTCTTTTGAACTAATTTTAATTGATTTGCACTTGAAGACTCAGACCCCTTAATTGTTTATTTTTCCTTAATTAGCAGCCAAACAATAATGAGATACAAAATGAGCCAAAACAACTGGTGTCCATCATACAATATCTGAAAATAAAGAAAGATGAAGGTCTCGGGAGTGTTGATCTGCTCAGGTCCCTAAAACATTTTAACAGAGCTTTTAGAAAGAGAAAATAAACAATTTCGGAAATGTCTGCTAATGTAGAGCAGCAACAAGCCTAGAAATGAAAGATCTGGTTTATTTAACAACAGGAATTGGCACCTCTTTAAGCAGCTGGTTGGAGTTTGAGGCCCTGACTTAGTTGATCTTCTGTTGGCTCACTCACTTCACATTTCATTTCTGTTTTGGTGCCATTTAAGGAAAGAAATGAAGCAATTCAGAGGAACAAATCTTAAATAAGCAATTCAATTAAAATGAATTCACAAGAAGTTAATTAACAGCACAAACAGGGCACTCAATTAAAAAGGGTTAGAATGAAATCCTGCAGCCAAGGTGGTATTCCAGGACCGGACTTGGCAACCCCCGCTTTACTCTATCATCTTCTTTAATTCAGAAATGACTGCATGGTTTTAGCAATCTGCATTGTATGTATGTGTGTGTGTGTATGTATATACAGTGGAACCTCGGTTTGCGAGCATAATTCGTTCCAGAAACGTGCTCGCAGTCCAAAGCACTCGTGTATCAAAGCGAATTTCCCCATAAGAAATAATGGAAACTCAGATGATTCGTTCCATAACCCAAAACTATTCATATAAAAATATATTTAAATATGCTTACATATAAAATCCGCGATAGAGTGAAGCCGCGAAAGGCGAAGCGCGATATAGCGAGGGATCACTGTATACAGTAACTTTGGTCAAGAAAAGCATCTGCTATTGGCAGCACTGACGATGTAACAACGCTGTATTGATTGTCCTTGCTGTCCCACTTGGTCCCTCTACTGGAGTGATGTGCCCAGAGCTTTGTCTGCACAGATTATAGAACTTGATAACGAATCTTCCCATTTGGATTTAATATACTGTTTCCATGAACGACCTTGTAAACCATGAGACGTTTGTCAGTGCTTACATCAGCGTTTCTCAACCTTTAAGTATTTGCAACCCGAGTTTTCATAACAGTTTTAATTGCACCCCCCCCTAACGTTTTTTTGAAACCCTAATAAAATGTATTCCTATATTTTTTGCTGCCGATACACCGCTACAAGTTTAAAATTTCCCTACGAACAGCGAAATCACACCACATATGGTAACATTCGCGCTCCCCATTTGCGGAAACGTGCTTGTAGTCCAAAGCACTCGTATATCAAAGTGAATTTCCCCATAAGAAATAATGGAAACTCAGATGATTCGTTCCATAACCCAAAACTATTCATATAAAAATGATTAATACAAAATATAAAGTAAAAATACATAAAACAAATTAACCTGAACTTCACCTTTGAAAAGAATCATGGCTGGTGTGAGTGAGTTTCTAAACTCTTGTGGGATTCCACCCAACGGTACGACACGCGGAAGAGAGTCCCAAAGCAATCGCAGTCTCCCAGCGCTGTAGTAGTTCGCTGTAAAAGCGAATCTGAAAAGATTGCAGACATACTATAAGTGCCTGCTGTTGATGGGTGATACAAGGAACAAGGAACATCACAAATGCGCAGGGCACAGTACTACTTGGCCACGGCCCTGCCTGACTGCTGTGTTTGTGTATAGGAGAGTGGCAGATCCCGCTACAATAAATAACTGTGCTGTTGCTGTTTCAAGCTGAATAACACAGGTGTTGCTAAATTACTGAGACTCAGCTTCGTGTTTTGGGGTGCAAGACGGGGACTCGCACATCACAGCACACACACACAGTCACAATGCTGTAGTAAACAGTATACGCTCATACGGATGTTGACTATATGAGTGAGGCATGCCGACTCAGACGGAGAATAGGAGACGATTGCCCACAATCCCGCAGTGAGAGAGAAGAACAATCAACTCAGTTGTGATCACATGACGCTCAGCAGACAAAGCTTATACATACTATTCGTATTGCAAGACCTCACTCATTTATCAAGTCAAAATTTATTAAAAATTTTAGCTCATCTCGCAAAACACTCGTAAACCAAGTTTCTCGCAAACCGAGGTTCCACTGTATGTATGTATGTATGTATGTGTGTATGTGTGTGTGTGTATATAATATATGTATGTATATGTGTGTGTGGTGTGTTTTTTTTTAATTCACATTTCCCCTTTTCACTCCCAGCTTCACTGGTTACCGGTTCCATCTAGGATTAAATTCAAGATTCTGCTTTTCACTTTCAAAGCCCTACATAACTTTGCTTCTCTCTACCTCACTCAGCTGCTAGCTCTTTACACGCCTTGTTGCTCTCTCGGGTCCTCGAGCAGTAATCTCCTTACTGTCCCAAGCACCAGACTCTCCACCGTTCATTGTTATGGCCCCTCAACTCTGGAACTCTCTTCCTCAGTCTCTCCAAGTTTGCTCCTCTTACTCCACCTTTTTAAATCTCAAAATTTTCCTCTTCTACAAACTTTTTATTAAACTGTGTATGTAAAGTGACCTTGGGTGCTGTGTAAATGTAACTTATTATTACTATTATATACAGTATATATATATATATATATATATATATATATATATATATATACAACCCCAAATCAGAAAAAGTTGGGACAGTGTGGAAAATGTGAATAAAAAAATAAAGCAGTAATTTACAAATTTCCCTTAACTTTTATTTTATTGCAGACAGTATGAACACAAGATAATTCATGTTTTTTTTGGTCAACATCATTTGATTTGTAAATAAACATCCATTCTTGCCATTCAGGCTTGCAACACATTCCAAAAAAAGTTGGGATGGGGGCAATTAAGGGGTAGTAATGAGGTATAATAACTAAATAATTATGTGATTTGAAACTGGTGATGTTAACAGGTGATTGCGATCATGATTCGGTACAAAAGTAGCATCGAGGAAAGGCCTACTCTTTTAGGAGCAAAGATGGGCCAAATCGCCAGTTTGCCACCAAGTGCGGGCAAAAATCTTTGAAATGATGAAGAAAAACGTTTCTCAAAGACAGATAGGAAGAGATTTGGGCATTTCTCCCTCTACAGTGCATAACATAATGAAAAGAATCAGGGAATCTGGAGAAATTACCGTGCGCAAAGGCCAAGGGCGCAAGCCTAAACTGAATGGCCGTGATCTCCGAGCCCTCAGACGGCACTGCATTAAAAACCGTCATTCATCAATAAATGATATAACTGCGTGGGCTCAGGACTACTTCAGGAAGTCACTCTCAAGCACTACAGTACGTAGTTACATTAGGAAATGCCAGCTAAAACTGTACTGTACCAAAAGGAAGCCCAACATAAATAGTGTCCAGAAGCGCCGTCGACTTCTCTGGGCTCGGAGGCATCTGGGATGGTCCATTGTGCAGTGGAAACGTGTATTGTGGTCAGACGAATCGGTTTTTCACATCTTTTTTGGAAGAAATGGACGCCGTGTGCTGCGGACCAAAGAGGAAAAGGACCATCCAGACTGTTACCAGATACAAGTCCAAAAGCCAGGGTCTGTCATGGTATGGGGTTGTGTCATTGCCTTCGGCAAAGGTAACTTGCACTTCTGCGATGGCACCATCAATGCTGAGAAGTATATCTCAGTTTTGGAGGAACAAATGCTGCCTTCAAGACGACGTCTTTTCCAGGGACGCCCATGCTTATTTCAGCCAGACAATGCCAAACCACATACTGCGCGCATAACAAAGGCATGGCTGTGTAAGAAGAGGGTGCGGATGCTTGACTGGCCTGCCTGCAGCCCTGATTTGTCTCCTATAGAGAATGTTTGGCGCATTTTGAAACGAAAAATGCGTCAACGAAGACCCCGTACTGTTGCGCACCTAAAACGTTGTTTGCAGGAAGAATGGGACAAACTAACACCTGCAACACTTAGTCACTTGATTTCTTCAATGCCTAAACGTCTTTTAAGTGTTGTTAAAAGACAGGGGAACTGTACAAAGTGGTAAATGCTGTACTGTCCCAACTTTTTTTTGAAATGTGTTGCAAGCCTGAATGGCAAGAATGGATATTTATTTACAAATCAAATGATGTTGACAAAAAAAAAAACATGAATTATTTTGTGTTCATACTGTCTGCAATGAAATAAAATTTGAGGTGAATTTATAACTTGCTTTTTTCTTTTTTTATTCACATTTTCCACACTGTCCCAACTTTTTCTGATTTGGGGTTGTATATATGGAAGTCCTTTCTGCCATAGAAAATGATATTAACCAGAAATAAATGTATAATTTGCTGTAAAGAGTGTTAATTATTTTTCTTCTTATTTTTTACTTAGGGACTTTGGATTGAGATATTTGCCAGGACATCATCCTACTTTTGTAAGGTCTATGCTCTGGAATTGTATTTCATTTTTGTAAAATATTTGTACAGCTGTGCATAGTTTTCCTTGTAAATATACATTTATACATTTTTTCTGAGTGTATTAATTGGTTTTATTGGACAACTTTCAATGTGATATGGTACAGCTCTTTCTCATTTGTTTCTATAAACACTGAGCTGATACTATCTATATCTCTTGGGCCCACAATGTGGAGTAAAGACTACCCCTTTAGCAAAAAGCAAAAAGTGTGTAAAGTGTTAAAAATCGCAGATCAGCTATTTTGCCTAGTGTGATGATGGGATCATACAGTGCGTGAGGATAATATGGCCTTTGTAGCTCATTTCAGGTTAAAATGCCATTGACTGTTTGTGGCAATAGTGAACAAGTAGAAGTCCAGCTTGGGTGCCCCTAAGAGGTTTAGAATTGAACAAGATGGACGTCTGCCGAGAACTTTTGGCTGCTGGCAGAGTGTGATGCTGTGTTACTGTTATGTATGGGAAACTTGTAAATATGATTTGTCATTAATGACATTTAGATTCTAAGCGTTCAGCTAACTGCGTTAACATTAGATAGATAGATACTTTATTAATCCCAATGGGAAATTCACATTCTTCAGCAGCAGCATACTGATACAATAAATAATATTAAATTAAAGAATGATAATAATGCAGGTGAAAAACAGACAATAACTATGTATAATGTTAAATATTAACGTTTACCCCCCCCGGGTGGAATTAAATTATAACTGATTTGTAAAAAACAAAATGTTCTTTAAATCTTATTAAAATAATCTGTTGCTTTTCTTACAACAGCTTACTTCTTTACTTGTGTGGGTGGTGGACGTGCATGCTAGAGGGTTAAGGATGATGCCTAGGACCCCATATGGGTAATAAGTCATTTAGTCCTTCAGTTTGATGTACTGTTCATTTAGTTTGTTTCCATTAAGTCCCTAATGCAACATACACACTGTAGGTTTAAGATGTATGCTTTTTCCACCACAAACGTGTTCTGTCTTTGAGTAATTATTTTCCTCATGTGGACATAATGAATATAGAATTTAGAACAAAATACATAAATATGGGCAGCATGGTGGCTCAATGGGTTGCACTACTCCATTACTGTTACAGCAGTCTGGTTTAATTGCTGCTTTTGCCAAGGCATGGGAAACAATATTTGAGAACAAAAGAAAAGCTAACCTTCATATCTTAATTACCTTGCCTTTACTACAACTACATTACGGCCAACAAGATGAGCTGGATCAGAGGCAAACTGCGTTATGAAAGAAAACCCACATGGGCACCGGAAAAATGTGTAGACTACACACAGACAGTAACTGGGCTGGGATTTAAACCAAAGACTCTGCAGCAGTAACCACTGTGCCACTTTAAATTTTTTATTCATTATCCAATTGCTTATGGAAGCCTATGGGACGTTTTGAGGACAGCATTTAGTCATCTGCAGTGATTAACTTGTAAATAAGGCGACTGGCCGGGGCAAAATTGGGAATTGGAAACAGTGGCAATTTGGACACTGCAGCCCAAAAATGTTAATTTTAAATTACGTAATACATGTTTCACTTGGATTTCTTTCAATCTTAAATTGTTCTGTTATCCATACTCTGTGTTCCACATTTAGATTGCAGTTTTCGCACTGTTAATAATAAATAATAATTCTTTGCATTTTTATAGCACTTTTCTCACTACTCAAAGCGCTCAGCAATTGCAGGTTAAGGGCCTTGCTCAAGGGCCCAACAGAGTAGAGTCCCTATTGGCATTTTCGGGATTCGAACCGACAACCTTCCGATTGCCAGTGCAGACCCCTAGCCTCAGAGCCACCACTCAACTGTTCAACATCTTCTAATGTGCCTTTGTGTCCATTGCTTCGATGTGTATTTTTTTTTGTATATTTATAGAAATATATATATAATCTACAGTGCATCCAGAAAGTATTCACAGCGCATCACTTTTTCCACATTTTGTTATGTTACAGCCTTATTCCAAAATGGATTAAATTCATTTTTTTCCTCAGAATTCTACACACAACACCCCATAATGACAACGTGAAAAAAGTTTACTTGAGGTTTTTGCAAATTTATTAAAAATAAAAAAACTGAGAAATCCCATGTCTATAAGTATTCACAGCCTTTGCTCAATACTTTGTCGATGCACCTTTGGCAGCAATTACAGCCTCAATTCTTTTTGAATATGATGCCACAAGCTTGGCACACCTATCCTTGGCCAGTTTCGCCCATTCGTCTTTGCAGCACCTCTCAAGCTCCATCAGGTTGGATGGGAAGCGTCGGTGCACAGCCATTTTAAGATCTCTCCAGAGATGTTCAATCGGATTCAAGTCTGGGCTCTGGCTGGGCCACTCAAGGACATTCACAGAGTTGTCCTGAAGACACTCCTTTGATATCTTGGCTGTGTGCTTAAGGTCGTTGTCCTGCTGAAAGATGAGCCGTTGCCCCAGTCTGAGGTCAAGAGCGCTCTGGAGCAGGTTTTCATCCAGGATGTCTCTGTACATTGCTGCAGTCATCTTTCCCTTTTTCCTGACTAGTCTCCCAGTCCCCACCGCTGAAAAACATCCCCACAGCATGATGCTGCCACCACCATGCTTCACTGTAGGGATGATATTGGCCTGGTGATGAGCGGTGCCTGGTTTCCTCCAAACGTGACGCCTGGCATTCACACCAAACAGTTCAATCTTTGTCTCATCAGACCAGAGAATTTTCTTTCTCATGGTCTGAGAGTCTTTCAGGTGCCTTGTGGCAAACTCCAGACGGGCTGCCATGTGCCTTTTACTAAGGAGTGGCTTCCGTCTGGCCACTGTACCATACAGGCTTGATTGGTGGATTGTTGCAGATGGTTGTCCTTCTGGAAGGTTCTCCTCTCTCCACAGAGGACCTCTGGAGCTCTGACAGAGTGACCATCGGGTTCTTGGTCACCTCCCTGACTAAGGCCCTTCTCCCCCGATTGCTCACTTTAGATGGCCGGCCAACTCTAGGAAGAGTCCAGGTGGTTTCGAACTTCTTCCACTTATGGATGATGGAGGCCACTGTGCTCATTGGGACCTTCAAAGCAGCACAAATTTTTCTGTACCCTTCCCCAGATTTGTGCCTCAAGACGATCCTGTCTCGGAGGTCTACAGACAATTCTTTTGACTTCATGCTTGGCTTGTGCTCTGACATGAACTGTCAACTGTGGGACCTTATATAGACAGGTGTGTGCCTTTCCAAATCATGTCCAGTCAACTGAATTTACCACAAGTGGACTCCAATGAAGCTGTAGAAACATCTCAAGGATGATCAGGGGAAACAGGATGCACCTGAGCTCAATTTGCGCTTCATGGCAAAGGCTGTGAATACTTATGTACATGTGCTTTCTCAATTTTTTTATTTTTAATAAATTTGCAAAAATCTCAAACTTTTTTTCTCATTGTCATTATGGGGTGTTGTGTGTAGAATTCTGAGGAAAAAAATGAATTTAGATAGATAGATAGATAGATAGATACTTTATTAATCCCGATGGGAAATTCACATTCTTCAGCAGCAGCATACTGATACAATAAATAATATTAAATTAAAGAATGATAATAATACAGGTGAAAAAAAAAAAAACAGACAATAACTATGTATAATGTTAAATATTAACGTTTACCCCCCCTGGTGGAATTAAAGAGTCGCATAGTTTGGGGGAGGAACGATCTCCTCAATCTGTCTGTGGAGCAGGACAGTGACAGCAGTCTGTCGCTGAAGCTGCTCTTCTGTCTGGAGATGACATTATTTAGTGGATGCAGTGGATTCTCCATAATTGATAGGAGCCTGCTGAGCGCCCTTCGCTCTGCCACAGATGTTAAACTGTCCAGCTCCATGCCAACAATAGAGCCTGCCTTCCTCACCAGTTTGTCCAGGCGTGAGGCGTCTTTCCTCTTAATGCTGCCTCCCCAGCACACCACTGCGTAGAAGAGGGCGCTCGCCACAACTGTTTGATAGAACATCTGCAGCATCTTATTGCAGATGTTGAAGGAAGCCAGCCTTCTAAGGAAGTATAACCGGCTTTGTCCTTTCTTACACAGCACATCAGTATTGGCAGTCCAGTCTAATTTATCATCCAGCTGCACTCCCAGATATTTATAGGTCTGCACCATCTGCACACAGTCACCTTTGATGATCACTGGGTCTATGAGGGGTCTGGGCCTCCTAAAATCCACCACCAGCTCCTTGGTTTTGCTGGTGTTCAGGTGTAGGTGGTTTGAGTCGGACCATTTAACAAAGTCATTGATTAGGTCCCTATACTCCTCCTCCAGCCCATTCCTGATACAGCCCACGATAGCAGTGTCATCAGCGAACTTTTGCACATGGCAGGACTCCGAGTTGTATTGGAAGTCCGATGTATATAGGCTGAACAGGACCGGAGAAAGTACAGTCCCCTGCGGCGCTCTGTGTTGCTGACCACAATGTCAGACGTGCAGTTCCCAAGACGCACATACTGAGGTCTGTCTTTAAGATAGTCCACGATCCATGCCACTAGGTATGAATCTAATCCCATCTCTGTCAGCTTGTCCCTAAGGAGCAGAGGTTGGATTGTGTTGAAGGCGCTAGAGAAGTCTAGAAACATAATTCTTACAGCACCACTGCCTCTGTCCAAGTGAGAGAGGGATCGGTGTAGCATATAGATGATGGCATCTTCCGCTCCCACCTTCTCCTGATATGCAAACTGCAGAGGGTCAAGGGCGTGTTGAACCTGTGGCCTAAGGTGGTGAAGCAGCAGCCTCTCCATGGTCTTCATCACATGTGATGTCAGAGCAACAGGCCGAAAGTCATTCAGCTCACTAGGACGTGATACCTTTGGGACTGGGGTGATACAAGATGTTTTCCAAAGCCTCGGGACTCTCCCCTGTTCCAGGCTCAGGTTGAAGATGCGCTGTAGAGGACCCCCCCAGCTCCAATGCACAGACCTTCAGCAGTCGTGGCGATACTCCATCTGGACCCGCTGCTTTGCTGGCACGAAGTCTCCTCAGCTCTCTGCTCACTTGCGCTGTTGTTATTATGGGTGGGGATGTTTTTCCTATGCTGGTATCAGCAGAAGGATGTGTGGAGGGTGCAGTACTCCGAGGTGAGAGTGAGAGTGGGTTAGGGTGGTCAAACCTGTTAAAAAAGTTGTTCATTTGGTTTGCTCTCTTCACGTCTCTCTCAATGGTGGTACCCCGCTTCGAGCTGCAGCCAGTGATGATCTTCATCCCATCCCACACTTCCTTCATGCTGTTATTCTGCAACTTCTGCTCCAGCTTTCTCCTGTACTGCTCCTTCGCCGCCCTGAGTTGGACTCGGAGTTCCTTCTGCACGCGCTTGAGCTCATGCTGATCACCGTCTTTAAAAGCCCTTTTCTTCTGATTCAAAAGGCCCTTGATGTCACTTGTAATCCATGGCTTGTTGTTAGCATAGCAGCGTACTGTTCTTACTGGAACTACAATGTCCATACAGAAGTTGATGTAGTCAGTAGTGCAGTCAACAACTTCCTCAATGTTCTCATTATGAGATCCCTGCAGGATATCCCAGTCTGTAGTTCCAAAAAGTTCTCTCAGAGTATTCTCAGCCTCCAGGGTCCACTTCCTGAATGATCGTGTGGTTGTAGGTAGGACTCTAACTTTTGGTTTATAGTGAGGCTGAAGCTGAACCAGGTTATGATCTCCTTTCCCAAGCGCAGGCAGCGGGGTGGCGCTGTATGCGTCTTTAACGTTTGCATACAGTAAATCAATAGTCTTATTTCCCCGGGTGTTACAGTCCACATACTGGGAGAATGCAGGCAATGTTTTGTCCAGCGTCACATGGTTAAAGTCTCCAGCGATTAGCACAAGCGCCTCAGGGTGCTGCGTTTGTAACTTAGCAACAGCGGAATGGATGATGTCACTCGCTGACTCCACGTCTGCCCGAGGAGGAATGTATACAATAACAACAATGACATGTCCAAACTCTCTGGGCAAATAGTAGGGACGTAAACTTACGGCCAACAGTTCGATATCGATAATCGATTTTGGAATAAGGCTGTAACATAACAAAATGTGGAAAAAGTGATGCGCTGTGAATACTTTCCGGATGCACTGTATATATATAATATACACACATAAAGTGCATACTTTAGAACAATCTAGACAAGGACAGGCCATTCAGCCCAGCAAAGTTTGCCAGATACTGTGCATCTCCTTAATTCTTCTCAAATAACGTCAAGTCGAGTTTTGAAGGTCCCTAAAGTCCTACTGTCTACCACACTAACTTATTCCATGTGTCTGTGGTTCTCTGTGTGAAGGAAAAACTTCTCAAATGTTTGTGTGAAATTTACCCTTAACAAGTTGCCCATCTGTGTCCACATTCTTGTAGTACTAATTGGAAAGTCACAGTCTTGATCCACTGACTAATTCCCTTCATAACTGTAAACAATTCAGTCAGGTCTCCTCTTCATCTTCTTTTCCTTAAACTGTAATGGAACAGCTCTTTTAGTCTTTCCTCATAACTCCTCCCCTGTAGCCCTGGACTTTGCCTAGTCGTTCTTATCTGGACCTTTTCTAGTGGTGGTTTGTCCTTTTTGCAGCCTTGGAGACCACAATTGCACACAAGACTCCAGATGAGGCCTCACCAGTGCGTTATAAAACCTGAGCAGACCCTCCATGGAGTTGTACTCTACACATCAAGGTGCTATATAACCTGACACTCTGTTAGCCTTCTTAATGGCTTCTGAACACTGTGAATGGCCTGTTTCTCATCAAGATTGTTCTAATATTTAGATGTCGCTTCCACTTGTGTTGTATCTCTGATTGTCTCATTTCTTATTCTGTCCTTTATTGTAAGTCCACGTTCTCATTTCTACCACATCTAACTTCTTCTCCTGCCGTTGTCTCATCTCCATATATCTCGGCTGGTCTTACTGCTGTCTTAAAAACCTCACCTTAATTCTTCGATCACACAATACTCCTAATACCTTCTTCCAATTGTTCCATCTATACTGCGCTCTGTGGATTATTTCTACATCTAATATTCCATCTTGAGTTTCCATTAATCCTAGATATTTCAATTTCTCCACCATTTTCAATGGAAATCCCTGCAGGCTAACTTCTGAATCCTGATTATCATTAAACCTCAGATATTATGTCTTCCTCTTCCTATTTATCTTCAACTCTCCATCTTCCAAAGCCCTTCTCCATCCTTCCAGCTTCACCTCCACTTCTCTTCCTCTTTTCTGGTGCTACACAACACACAAGCCTGGATAAATAGAAAGGGTTGGTGTCAGGGAGGGCATCCGGCTGTATAACGTAACCAAAACCTTAATGACAGAAAGAGTGCGTCTGCTTTAATCACTTGAGGTCCCTGCCTGTAAGAATTGTGTGTGTGTGTGTGTGTGTGTGTGTTTAACATAATTAGGCTCACAAATCCTAATATCACATAGTTCTTTTTCAATTTTCAGTTCTGTTTACACCGCATGTCCTGATTGCTATGATAGGCTGCAGTTTCCTGGTGGCCCTGCCCTGGATACGCAGGTTAAGAAAATGGATGGGTGGGTGGCTGTTAGGCTGTGCTTTCCATAATGTCTGAGACAAAGATACATTTTTCCTGCACAGTTTTAAAATTGCAAATCAATTCAGACATCGTGATTAAACTGCACATTGCAGACTTTAATTAAAGGGGATTTGTGTACATTTCGGTTTCGCCATGAAGAACTGGCAATACTTTTTCTACAGGTGATGTTTGTGATGCGCCATCTGTTGGAATGACAGAAACATGGCAACCCAGTAGACACACAGATACACAAACACACATCATTAAGGTGAATAGATACTGTTTAAACAAATTTAAAAAGTAAGGGGTACTTACTTTTGTTACATGACTGTTTATACATTGCACAATTATATGATATCACCATTTATTTTGTAACCATACTGACAAGACTGCATTTCAAGACAACATGTAGCACTTGACACCAACTCCAACAAAAAACACAACACAAAGCTCAGAGTCCCATTTGACTTCTTAAAGAATTCTTAGAATCGGTTGTTTTAATTCATGTAAAGGCAGAGTTGTATCAAACTTCCCCTTGAAAATGAAGCGTTTGGCTTGTCCAGCTGTCCAGTAATGTCACTTTTAGGCAGACCATGTGTTGTTGAGGTTAAGGCTTTGGACTTCAAAACGCTGAAGTTGTGGGTTGAAATCCCACTACTGACACCAGTGTGTGACCCTGAGTGGGTCACTTCAACCGCCTGGGCACCAATTGGAAAAACGAAAGAAATGGAACCAATTGTATCTCCCATGTTGTACGTCACCTTGGGTAAAGAGGTCAGTGAAATAATGTCGTGAACACCGAGGAGTGACAAAAGTGACTATGCAGGATGGCTGTGCTGTTTTACTGATCCCAATGTGTTGTATTTGTTCAGGACAGAAGGTGGGTGGGTGCCAGTCATATTTCGTGCCCACTTCACCCTCCCCGAACCCCCCGGGGGTCTGCAGGGCTAACTCAGTGGGTGTTGTACCAGGATGTTATGCTGCCAGTGATAGCCCCTAAAATTTGGAATTCTCTCCCTCTATCTATCTTAAATCTATTATTAATTTCAAACTTCTGTTAAAAGCACATCTTTTCAATGAGTATTATTCTTTATCGTGTATGTAATTTCTACTGTCTTGTTAATGTGTGTATTGAGTTGTAAAGTGGGTGGCGTAGTGGGTAGCGCTGCTGCCTCACAGTTTGGAGACCCAGGTTCGCTTCCCAGGTCCTCCCTGTGTGGAGTTTACATGTTCTCCCCGTGTCTGCGTGGGTTTCCTCCCACAGTCCAAAGACATGCAGGTTAAGTGCATTGACGATTCTAAATTGTCCCTAGTATGTGCTTGGTGTGTGTGTGCGTGCCCTGCGGTGGGCTGGCGCTCTGCCCGGGGTTTGTTTCCTGTCTTGGGCCCTGTGTTGGCTGGGTTTGGCTCCAGCAGACCCCCGTGACCCTGTAGTTAGGATACAGCGGGTTGGATAATGGATGAGTAGATGAATTGTAAAGTGTCCTTGAGTGTATGAAAGGCGCTACATAAATAAAACTTATTATTAGTGATGATGTCTGTGCCACTGCACACCTGTAGATGCTTCATGAGAACAGATGGAGAAATGCGAGATGCCCTCAGTGGTCTCGAGATGCAGAGATTGCTGGTGAGCCTTCTTGACAACAGCCAAAATACGTTGTTGCCCACCACATTGAATTGTATTTATGGTCAAAGTCAAGTGTGTCCCACTCTTTATTAAAGTCCGGGTACTGTTTCTTCTCAAAGCTGTCGTTCAAACATTGGCCAACCTTTTGGCCTACAGGGTGACGTAGAAGCTCGTGTCCGTGCTCTCTGGTCTCATTATGCTTTCAGGCTGTAGCTGCTTCAAGCAGATGCTGGTGGTGTGGCAGGGACCCCTAAGGCCCAGCAGCAGGTTTCCGTGAATATAATCGCTGGAGACTGTGGAGGTCATTCTGTGCTGGTGCAGGTTGTGCGTTGCCTGGATGTAAAACCCTGTGCTCCACTCAATGCTCTTTCTGCGATCGTGAAGCAGAAGTTGGTTAATTCGGCATCTTTTGGGTAGCAGTGAAAGGACAGATGGACAGAAGCCCTGATACTTAACAAGTGGCACCTTGTTGTCATTTTCCTCTTGAGACCTGGTGTTTGCTATGTGCAGTGTAGCTGGAGTGACATTGTGGTCCAAAGAGAGCCCCCGGGGGAGACTCTGGGCAGCAGGAGATGAGGAGTGGCAGCTCACCGAATTCTTCTCATCCTGGTCACTGAGGGACTCCACTTCGGCGCTGTTGATGCTGTCACAGCCCGAGTCGCTGGTGTCCGTCAGGCCTGGGGAGGCTGCTGCTGCCACCACTGCTGCCGCACGTTTACTGCTACTGCCGCTGGTGACATCCGGGCTCACCTCCATGAAATCTTCCCAGTTTTCTTCTGAAAGGCCCAGGCCGCTGATCTCGTTCCAGTAGTCAAATGTGATTCCAAAGTCGGGTGAGCCACCATTCTGTGTGGAACAAAATTTAAATTACGTGTGTGTGTTTGTGTAATGTGTGAGGACAAAATCTAATTAGGCAAGGAGTGCGTTGTCACACAAACAATCCAGAAGAGTCTGGAGAAAAGAAAAAGGCCGTGGAGCTCTGCAAAATACCAAACTCAATAACTTATTCACCTAACCACTTTTTTAAGTGTGCGTGGAATAAGAAAATATTACAAAAGTACTTGAGAATTAAAACTATAGATAGACAGAAAAAAAGATAGTTATGAAAGGCAATATATAACATATAGATGTGAAGGGTGCTATAGAACAAATATATAGATATGAAAGGCTGTGTATATTTAGAGAAATGCGAAAGGCACTATATTATATATAGATAACTGAAAGGCACTATATTATAGACAGACATGTGAAAGGCACTATATAATATATAGATAACTGAAAGGCACTATAGTATTGATAGACATGTAAAAAGCACTATAGTATTGATAGATGTGAAAGGCACTATATAATATATAGGTAACTGAAAGGCACTATATTATAGATAGACATGTGAAAGGCACTATAATATTGATAGACATGTGGAAGGCACTATATAATATTTAGATAACTGAAAGGCACTTTCATTATAGATAGACAGATGTGACAGGCACTATATAATATATAGATACATGTTAAAGTCATTACTATAACAGAAATATAGATGTGAAAGGCCCAATATGATAGAAAAATATAAAGATGTGAAGGCACTATATGGTTGCTAGATTGGTGGGAAAGGTGCTATATAACAGATAGATAGGCGTGAAAGACGCAGTACGTTAAATACAGATAGTGATAACAATTTTCAATCACTTCATTACACTTCAATCATATAATTATTTCTTCATTTCATATCCATTGTGGTGTTGCAAAGAGCCAGAATTATGAAAGTTGTGTCACTGTCCAAATACTTATGGACCTAATTGTAGTTGTGAAATGCAATATATGACAGATAGATGTGAAAGGCACTATATAATAAGTGTATGTGAAAACCACTAGGTAAGATAGAGGGGTGGAAGACATCGAAAAACAGAGCCAGACAGTTGTGAAAGGCACCATATCATAGAGCTGAACAAGGGTCACATTATTTCACACTTTGTGTATTTTCTTTGTTTAGTTTTTCACTTGTTTGTTTCGACTGTTTGTTGTATTTTGTTGGTTGAAATTCCTGTAGCCCACCACGGGCCTGTGCGATTAATCTAATAATAATGCACAGGTTTCTACCCCCTCTGCTCTCCTTTTCTCACACACATCTCTTAGGCACCATTGAACCTTCTTTATGACTGTTAGTTGTGGGGGGTCAGCACCCCCTCAGGATGGTGTCGGTCCCGAGACTTGCATTTCACCCCCAGTGTGCCTGCTGTACCTGTAGAGAGTCCATGTTAATCCCTGCTATCTTCGGCACTGGAACGTTTGGCAGGATTTTTTCTTTCACCCTGAAACACACACAGAGCAGTAACAGCAACATGAGACTTGGGGGTAAGCGGAGACAACTCTTCACACTCCACTGGCTTTCAAAAGAGACTTAAAAACCTTACCTTCCGTACTTGGAGAGAAGGGAAAACACTGAGCACAACCAGATTCGGCCTTCATCTTTAGCTAGCATGGCATAAAGAAAGCCAAGCAGAGGCCATTCAGTGTGAGACGGGGGGGTGTGGACCACAAGGACGTGGGAGACCTCAAAACCTCCAGCTGTAGCGTGACTGTGGCCTGTTGGGTTAACAGACCACTTTGTTGTGTCATCCCTGAGGAAGACGCGCGTGTGTGTGTGTGTGTGTGTCCTGCGATGGACTGGCGCCCTGGTCAGATGAAACCAAACCTGAGGGGTATCAAATGGTAAGGGGGCTGCAGAAACATCTCCAAAATATCCAGAAAAATCCTTCAATTCTGGAAAAATACTTGATGATCCAACCTATGAGCCTAACAACCAGGAGGAAACTGACAGTGAAGAGAACTACACACATAATGACACAGAAAGTGACATTGCGGTGGAGAATAAAGATGGAATGATTATGATGAAGGAGTTCTCGCAGGAGAATGTGCTCAACAGTGGCAGTCCTGATAACAATGAAGACCAGCCAGATCTATGACTGGCATTTCCACCCCTAGGGGCCTATGATTTGAGAGTTGCAAAGAAAAATCTACAGGACGGTAGTGAGACCAGCTCTGTTATATGGGCTGGAGACGGTGGCACTGACCAGAAAGCAGGAGACAGAGCTGGAAGTAACGGAGTTAAAGATGCTAAGATTTGCACTGGGTGTGATGAGGATGGACAGGATTAGAAATGAGGACATTAGAGGGTCAGCTCAGGTTGGACTGGTGGGAGACAAAGTCAGAGAGGCGAGATTGCATTGGTTTGGACATGTGCAGAGGAGAGATGCTGGGTATATTGAGAGAAGGATGCTAAGGATAGAGCTGCCAGGGAAGAGGAGAAGAGAGGAAGGCCTAAGAGAAGGTTTATAGATGTGGTGAGAGAGGACATGCAGGTGATGGGTGTGACAGAGCAAGGTAGATAGATAGATAAATCTTTATTGTCATTGTCACAAAGGAACAATGAAATTAAAGGTGCTGTCGACTCAGTGTGAGGCATAAAAGTTAACAAGAAAAGGAATATAGTAATAAAAGTATGTTACAAATATATACAAATTATACCTGTCCTATATACAAATTGCAGTGGTTGACTTAAGGTCAACATTAAACATTCAGAGAATGATATGGAACAGTTTTATTTGAGTTCAGGGAAGAGCTGGAACAAGATGATCTGCTGTGGCAACCCCTAATAGCAGTAACCGAAAGATGAAGAAGAAAGAAAACTCCGGTACTATGTCTGGTACAAGGAGGAGTACTAGTCTTGCACTAACTGCCATTTTGTGTGTGTGTGTTTTTTTTTTTCTTTTTTGACTTTTAACTATTTTTCCATGTTAAAAAATAAATTAATAAATAATCGGCAGATAAATAAGTGGTGGCACAGTGGTAGTGCTGCTGCCTCACAGTAAGGAGACCTGGGTTCGCTTCCCGGGTCCTCCCAGCGTGGAGTTTGCATGTCCTCCCCGTGTCTGCGTGGCTTTCCTGCCACAATCCAAAGACATGCAGGTTAGGGGCATCGGCAATCCTAAATTGTCCTGTGTGTGTGTAGACTGGCGCCCTGCCCGGGGATTTGTTCCTGCTTTGCGCCCTGTGCTGGCTGGGATTTGCTCCAGCAGACCCCCATGACCCTGTAGTTGGGATAGTGGGTTGGAGAATGACTGACAAATAAATATGAAGGGTTTTATAATAGACAACATGGCGATATACAGTGCATCCGGAAAGTATTCACAGCGCATCACTTTGTCCACATTTTGTTATGTTACAGCCTTATTCGGAAATGGATTAAATTAATTTTTTCCTCAGAATTCTACACACAACACCCCATAATGACAACGTGAAAAAAGTTTACTTGAGGTTTTTGCAAATTTATTAAAAATAAAACAACTGAGAAATCCCATGTACATAAGTATTCACAGCCTTTGCTCAATACTTTGTCGATGCACCTTTAGCAGCAATTCCAGCCTCAAGTCTTTTTGAATATGATGCCACAAGCTTGGCACACCTATCCTTGGCCAGTTTCGCCCATTCCTCTTTGCAGCACCTCTCAAGCTCCATCAGGTGGGATGGGAAGTGTCGGTGCACAGCCATTTTAAGATCTCTCCAGAGATGTTCAATCGGATTCAAGTCTGGGCTCTGGCTGGGCCACTCAAGGACATTCACAGAGTTGTCCTGAAGCCACTCCTTTGATATCTTGGCTGTGTGCTTAGGGTCGTTGTCCTGCTGAAAGATGAACCGTCGCCCCAGTCTGAGGTCAAGAGCGCTTTGGAGCAGGTTTTCATCCAGGATGTCTCTGTACGTTGCTGCAGTCATCTTTCCCTTTATCCTGACTTGGCTCCCAGTCCCTGTCGCTGAAAAACATCCCCACAGCATGATGCTGCCACCACCATGCTTCACTGTCGGGATGGTATTGGCCTGGTGATGAGTGGTGTCTGGTTTCCTCCAAACATGACGCCTGGCATTCACACCAAAGAGTTCAATCTTTGTCTCATCAGACCAGAGAATTTTCTTTCTGATGGTCTGAGAGTCCTTCAGGTGCCTTTTGGCAAACTCCAGGCGGGCTGCCATGTGCCTTTTACTAAGGAGTGGCTTCCGTCTGGCCACTGTACCATACAGGCCTGATTGGTGGATTGCTGCAGAGATGGTTGTCCTTCTGGAAGGTTCTCCACTTTCCACAGAAGACCTCTGGAGTTCTGACAGAGTGACCATCGGGTTCTTGGTCACCTCCCTGACTAAGGTCCTTCTCCCCCGACCGCTCAGTTTAGATGGCCGACCAGCTCTAGGAAGAGTCCTGGTGGTGTCAAACTTCTTCCACTTACGGATGATGGAGGCCACTGTGCTCATTGGGATCTTCAAAGCAGCAGAAATTTTTCTGTAACCTTCCCCAGATTTGTGCCTCGATACAATCCTGTCTCGGAGGTCTACAGACAATTCCTTTGACTTCATGCTTGGCTTGTGCTCTGACATGAACTGTCAACTGTGGGACCTTCTATAGACAGGTGTGTGCCTTTCCAAATCATGTCCAGTCAACTGAATTTACCACAGGTGGACTCCAATGAAGCTGCAGAAACATCTCAAGGATGATCAGGGGAAACAGGATGCACCTGAGCTTAATTCTGAGCTTCATGGCAAAGGCTGTGAATACTTATGTACATGTGCTTTCTCAATTTTTTTTTTTTTTTATAAATTTGCAAAAATCTCAAGTAAACTTTTTTCACGTTGTCATTATGGGGTGTTGTGTGTAGAATTCTGTGGAAAAAAATGAATTTAATCAATTTTGGAATAAGGCTGTAACATAAGAAAATGTGGAAAAAGTGATGCGCTGTGAATACTTTCTGGATGCAGTGTAAGGGGCTATATGATGGATAGATAGACACATTGGAGGAGGTTAGGAGCTGCCACTGATACAGCACATTGCCACACCCACCACATGACAAACCACCTCAGGACCCCAGATTAGGATCCGAGTGCGGCCATGCAACAGGTGACACCTCAGCACCACACTAGTTCACATAGAATGGAATACTGGGAGGTTTTTAATGGTGGCTGCAGTGCCAGTTCTGCCAACATCCCCCATAGTTGGCGGACCTCCTTGCAGGGCTGGCTGTAGATTAACGTCATACCCAGGTAAAGCCATTGCAGGTTAAGGGTTTTGCTCAAGGGCCTAGTGGAGTAGAGTCACTTCTGGCATTTACAGGATTCAAACCTGTAACCTTCCGATTGCCAGTGCAGATCTCCGGGCAACCACAGTGCCCATAGTCACAGAGACAGGTAGAAAAAATATTTCATAAAATAAAGAATGAGTCAGATAAGCAATAACTTCAAACACGGTGGCCTCACCTATCCAAGTGGCACAACAGGAAAATGAAAAGAATGACACAAATGAGAATTGCAGCCATTGTTACAGCAGCAAATGCCAGAGGACCTGAAAGAGAAGAACAACAGAAATATTTGTGTTGAGTGGCATTCATTTGTTCAAGTCTCACGCCATTCATTCTGCCAGTGTTTACTCCCATCTTGGGCACTTGAGGGCGCTTGTGCATGAGGCAATGAGAGCTGCTAGTGGCATCACTCGAAGACACCACCACATCACTCGGGCTGCAGGAGGGGCAGAAGACAGGAGTGGAGACACAAATCAGTAGAACAAGTGGTCAAGAAAGAGGAAACTTGGAGTACGGTGGTCAGAACGTTTTGGCACAAATTGGGCCAAAAACAATAAGAATTAAGTAACGGAAAATGAAAATGATGTTTGCATGTCAATTACATGAGAAAACTAAAGGAAATGGAGGGTTGAGAACAGCAGAGATGTAACCCTAATCAAGGAATTTGATTTCTCAGGATGTTTCCAGGCTGGTAGGATGATGTGCCCTCAACCAATAGGAAGCCAGCAATCTGGCACACCAAGGACTGAGTGCCAATCAGCAAAGCTTCTTAGGACAGTCCAAAGGGGAAAGATATCACATAACAGAGAACAAGAGTTCATATCAATAGTCTTTTTGACCCATCTCCTCATGGTTTAGCATCAGATACGTCCAACAATCACACTAGAAAGATGAATAATGGAAGAAGATGATGGTCCAGCCATAAGTCTAAACCTAAGGGAAACAAGTCAAGGCCCTCAGCCAATAGGAAGCCTGGAATCTGTCCCATCGAGACCTAAGAACCAATCAGATGATGCCAAGTTGCATAGCTCCCAAAGTTTCATTGTAGAGTAGAGCCGCTGATCTCCTCATCGAGAGGAGCCAGTTGAGGTGGTTCTGCCATCTAACCCTCCTGGACACCTCACTGTGGAGGTTTTATGGGCACAAGACCCCACGGCTCAATGGAAGAATTATATCTCCCAGATTGTGCGGGAACACCTTGGGATCCCACAGTATGAGTTGGCAAGTGTGGTTGGGGAAAAAGACTTAGGGGTCTCACTGCTTAAGACTGTTGCCCCCACGACCCGGCTATGGTGGAAAATAAATTAAATGAATGAAGGACATTGAGGAGTAGCGCAAGTGCCATTTTGCGCTTACCATCCAGGAATGAGGAGTCTGTCTTGCTGACCAGGTTGAAGGTCAGGGAGTCCGAGAAGGAGCTGAACTGCCCCTCGGCCAGGGGTTTGCACCTCACTTGCACCTCATAGCGTTGGCAGAATTCCAGGGCGTAGAGTGGCATTGCAGTCTGATGGATCAGAGGACCCTGAGGATGAAAAAAGAAGGACAACAGAGTCAGCTGACAGTTTGGGGCTTAACTGGTCCAGAAATCTCTCAGCTTGCAGGCTTAATGCCAACTACTGACTTGCCAGGCTGCCGTTAGATCGGTTCACATGGCATGCTTTAAACTGGGGTTTATTGTGGAAGGTGGGCGCTATAAAAACAAATCAAAATCAAAGATTAGCAACTCCAAGTCCTGTAACCTGATAACTGCTTCAAACTCCAACTCCACTCCTGTAAGTAAATGGCCTGGTAGACTGGAGCAGATGTATCCTGGGGGCATTACCCCAAAAAAAAAAGGGGTACAGCCGATGAACTGCACAAATTAGAGAAGGAGAGAGGGCTGATTTCACGTCTCTTTACTTTGCCACTGATTCAGTTATAGAAATCCGTGTCATGTGTACTAATGGAAATTTCTTCTGAAAATGTGTTCACTACTGGAAGGCGCTATATAAAATTAAGATATATTTTATGTAACCCTTTAACTGCCTCACTAAGTGACCCTGATTCAGTTCTTTCAAACAGTAATTGATCCGATTTGTCAAGAATGGGATTTGAAGAGCATGCGGGTGTGGTAATCCTGGAAGCCATCATTCAAGGCTTACGATTTGCAAACTCGCTTAGTAGAAGAGCGAGTGTCAAGCTGGTGAAGAATTCTGACTGTATATCAACAGGGACAGACAAAAGTGATGAGCAACAGGAATGCAGCACCTGCATCCATCAACACCAAGTACTCGGATGTGGAGAGCAGTTCACCTACTTGGGTTGTTTGATAAGCAGAAACAAAGAAATAGAGAGGACAGGAGAAGCGGGATAGCAAGTAGTCATTTTGAGATTCTGGACTCAATGAAGAGCAAAAGCATTAACCTAACAACCATCAAACGGGCACAGGATGCTTGTGTGTTTTCCATGTTGTTAAACGCATTTGGATCCTGGACTTTGAATGCTTTTGAAGTGGTGTGCTTATAGGAAGATCATGAGAACATGCTGGAAGAAGAAGGTGAGCAACAAAGAGATCTGTGAAGATGTGAACAGAGGACCAATGGGTGTTGACACGACTAAAGCACTGGGTTGTTTGGGTAGATGCGCAGAATTGGAGAGGACGGGTTGATAAAGACACTGCTGCTTGGGAGGGTGGAAGAGGTAACAAAAGAGGAAGACAGAGAACAAGATGGCTGGGTGATACCAAGTAATGGGCCGGTGTGGAAATTGAACAAGCATTTCATACGAGTCAAGAAAAGAAAGAAGTTTGGACAGGAAAGAAAGTTCCAACTGATGGCCTCAAAGGTCTGGGAGGAGACCCAGAGACCCAGGATGGCAGGGACGGTTTACGGAAAAGTTGCCCCTCACATTTCACCTCCCACCACATTTCACCTGCCATATTTTTCCCCCTTGTAGATAATGAGTAGGTTACAGAAATGTAAATAATGCACCTATTTTTTTATATACTGAATATCTTCAAAATTGCAGGAAAATTAAAGACACCCTTTGTAGGTGGAACGTTTTTCACAACCCCAGATTCCATGTTGTTCATCTCCCGTTCTCTTTGAAAACATGTAAATGTGGTTGTCATCATCTACTAATTTTCTTTTGCCTCTTATTGACGGAACTCTTTTTTGCCATTGTAAATTTTTATATTATTATACGGCGTGGTGCGTGGGGGCGTATATATTGATACTAGCCATCCCCCGCAGCTTCGCCCGCATAGTAGTGAAACAGGACTGTGAGGAGGGCCTGGTGTGGCTCCCCACTCCTGACGTCACTCTTCCCCTTCCCCTCAGCCCGCAGTCTCTCTCTTGGATTAGCGCGAATATATCACTCTTACAAGTGAACTATGATTCTTAGCGTGGTGAGAGAAGTCGCAAAATCAATGGAATGTTCAAGCAAATTCTAGAAAAAAAAGATCTAAATCCGTGAAGTAGTTCTCTCGTTCGCTAACAAAGCAGACTTATGGTTACGCCCCGAGGCTGATTCGTGAGTGAGGAGGGCACCGCAGCCCGATGAGTCTTTCTCAGATTTGTGTTAATAAATCGGTACCGCAAGCAAACTATGATACTTAGAGCGATGAGAAAGTCGCAAAATCAACGGAATGTTCAAGTAAATTCTAGAAAAAAACCTGATCTAAATCCGTGAAGTAGTCCTCTCATTCGCTAACAAAGCAGACTTATGGTTATGCCCCGAGGCAGACGCGTGAGTGAGGAGGGCCCCGCAGCTCGATGACAGTTTCTCAGATTTGTGTTAATAAATCAGTACCACAAGCGAACTCTGATTCTTAGAGCGATGAGAAAGTTGCAAAATCAACGGAATGTTCAAGAAAATTATACAAAAAACCCGATCTAAATCCGATAAGTAGATCTCTTGTGAAAAGCGGACAGACATACAAACGGGTCTAAAAAACTAGAAGAAATTTCATGCTTGGACCACGAAATTTTTAATACCGTTTCTTAGCGAGCACCTATGGGCCAAGAGTAACCAACATTCCAAAGTCCTCATGGTTCAGGAGATTTCGTGATGAGTGAGTCAGTGGTATTTGGCTTTTATACACAGTATATAGATTGCACTGTGTGCGACATGCTGCTTGTTCGCTGATAGTCAGGCGGAGAAAACAGCAAACGCGCACTGCGTAATGGCCGTAGTGTGTTCGGACACATTCAATTGAGTAACGGTGCTGACGTGTGAAATCCAGTAACTCTAGTTCTATGGAACACTATTTTCGATATCTTTCTATTATAATAAAAAAATCTTGGGATAAGACGTGACTTTCTAAAGAGACCTTTTGGAACAAAGTCCCACGAGACTTTTAACATGAGATTCTTTCAAGTCACGTCATACTTTGGAAGCAAGTCCCGGTCATCTAACCTCTCAGTCATGTGAATGCTTTTGGCAGACACACTTCCTGCGCTCTCAGCTATTTTAAATTTTATCAGGACAAAATACGTTCAAGATGACACATCAACGACTAAGCGAAGAAGAAAGAGCAGCGTGTCGAAAAGTGACCCAAAAGCGTTGGAGAGTAAAGAATGCAAATAAAGAACAATAATAATGTATGTATGTGCAAATTCAAAAAATAAGGAAAGTAATAATCAGCCCAGACCAAGTGGGATTGAAAACATCGCAGGTCCAATCGGGGTCGGAAATAAAAGACAAAGAGTAGAAAACAAAGTAGAACTTCATAAAGACGTTCAGAAACGGCGCAATACAATAGCTTTTGGTGTGACAATTAACAAATCACAGGGACAAACATTCAAAAAAGTCAGTTTAAACGATATTCACTCACAGGCAGTTATACATTGTGTTGTCACGCAAGTCCAAAGTCCAAGCACGGAATCAAAATTCAATGCGATATTGACGAAAAGTTAAATCCAGATATTGTTTTTACTGAAGTTTTAAAGTAAAAGTGAAAATAATGCATATGTAACAATACCCATGAAAATTACAATCTCTTAAAATTGTATATCCGGGTAACCAATCCTGAGTGTGGGCGAGCAAAGCGAGCAGGGGGCGGAGTTTAAAATAAAATCAAAATGAAGGTAATAATCATTTTTTAAAAAGTTTAAATGATCCAGGTAGGTGAAAGGAGGAGCGAAATGTGGGGGCAACTTTTCTGGATCCTGGCAGGGACTCTTCATAGTTCCTCAAAATGAATGATACACTCTCTTACTCAGAAAAGGACGTTTTTCCATTTGGTAAACTTTTCCGCATTAAGGAGCTCCTCCAGTCCTTGAACGCCGCAATGCCAGTTCTCTCTCAAATTAAGGAAACAGAAGCGGCCCGTGACGTAAAGAGCCGAGCTCAAGTATGTATGGCGGAGCGGCGTGGCTCAAACAAATGGAGCCGCAGGCCGTGACGGCCGTTGCCATGCTCCTAATGGACTCTTCAGGTAGTGAAATTGGGGTCTCGGGCAGATTCGGCGGATCGCACGTTCTATAAGAGCCTCTCTCGAGCCACTCTCGTTTGCGAGATGCTTTCACAACGTCCCTCTAATTGCTCAGCTCGGACGCTAATGGCAAAGAGCACTTCTACCACTGCAGCCTCATCTCACTTAAACAAAAGCAGCGAGGCAAACAACCGAAAATGGAAGCCGAGGCCGTAGCCGCTGCTACTGCTGCTGCTGTACAAAAAAGACTAAAAGTGCAAAAGGACAGCCGGGCCTTGAGACGTCCACATCCAATGGCCGCTGTGGATTTGCTTCTTTCTATTGTATACAATATCACGATACTCTTTAAACTTCATGGAGGGGACGCAATGACCCCAGATTCCATGTTGTTCATCTCCCGTTCTCTTTGAAAACATGTAAATGTGGTTGTCATCATCTACTAATTTTCTTTTGCCTCTTATTGACGGAACTCTTTTTTGCCATTGTAAATTTTTATATTATTATACGGCGTGGTGCGGTGCGTGGCGGCGTATATATTGATACTAGCCAACCCCCGCAGCTTCGCCCACATAGTAGTGAAACAGGACTGTGAGGAGGGCCTGGTGTGGCTCCCCACTCCTGACATCACTCTTCCCCCTCCCCTCAGCCCGCAGTTTCTGTCTTGGATTAGCGCGAATATATCACTGTTACAAGTGAACTATGATTCTTAGCGTGGTGAGAGAAGTCGCAAAATCAATGGAATGTTCAAGCAAATTCTAGAAAAAAAAGATCTAAATCCGTGAAGTAGTTCTCTCGTTCGCTAACAAAGCAGACTTATGGTTACGCCCTGAGGCTGATTCGTGAGTGAGGAGGGCACCGCAGCCCGATGAGTCTTTCTCAGATTTGTGTTAATAAATCGGTACCGCAAGCAAACTATGATACTTAGAGCGATGAGAAAGTCGCAAAATCAATGGAATGTTCAAGTAAATTCTAGAGGGGACGCAATGACCCCTGGACAGGATACCAGGTCATCACAAGGCCCATTAATACAGAGTCCATTCTGAATCGACCGAATTAAACTGAAATCCCATCAAAGGACACATAACAGGCCAGGTAAGGGTGGTCTATTCAGTGTAGTAGTGCACACGTCCTGAAAAGGGGGGTCACAAATCCATCACAGGTCCCCACTCACACACATACCAGGCCAGTTAAGAGTTAACAACTAACTGAACGCACACATCTCGCTTAGGACGGCAGTTCATCAAAAGGCCCATTTAGGGGGACATCTACCTCTTAGGGGTCCATTTAGTGTTAACAAATGAATGCACAGATACCATACAGGGGGGCAGCCCCTTAGAGCAGTGATTCCAAATTGTTGCTCCACAGATTATTAGCTTCTGAAAGGCAAAGGGTGACCCCTGCATTATAATTTACAAAACAATAAATGTGGACACTCCAATCTGTAAGGGTGACCCCCTACAGCTCTGTAATCCCATATCAGTCAATCTGGACATTCAAAACTCCATGAGTGACCACCCTGCGCTCTAAGACCCAACATTAGTAAATCTGGACGTACGAAACGCAAAGGGAGGTCCCCCCACTCTCCGATCCAATATCAGTAACTGGAAATGTTTGAAACTCAAAGAATGATACAAACCAAAAGAACACACACACACACACACACTCAAAGGTCAGTCCAAACTCCAAGGGACACACAAACCTGTGTCACACATGCTGGACCAGTTAACAGTCGCCATTCACCTCACGCACACCCTGCAGCTCTCCTGTCTCTCCGTCTTGTCTCACATGGACTACTTTGCACTAAACTACACATAAACATTTCTCAAGTTCTTCTTCAGCTCTGAAGATTTTCTGGATGGAGGTCACTATTAGATATGCTGCCTGTGCCTTCCTTATCAGTGTTCATCCATCCGTTTCTTTCCCTTTGGCCACCGTCTGCTCAGTCACCCCACAGCCCTGCAGCTTCATGCAGTGAGCGGACATTGTAATGCGTTTCAATTAGCGTCGGCCTCGTGTCGTGCATCTCAAGTAAAACGACAAATAAAGGCCGAATTCAAAAAGTCAAGTGGACGAGGAATTTAAATGGAGTGGCGCTGGGCTGAGTGGGTACTGGTGGGCCTTTGATGGTGGGCCCGAGGTTAAGTAGAAGAAAAGATGGGGAAGGAAAGGGGCCTGCATTTAGAGCCTTAAAAAGAGCAAAATAAAGCAATTAAGAGGGCAGGTTAATGTTCAAGAACTGAAAGGAGTACCACTCAAGCAATTACATGACAAGGGGGCTGAGCCATTAGGAGGGGGAGAGACGGTTACACAAAAACAAAAAAAGAGAGTGAGAAATGAAATAATAGATAGATAGATAGATAGATAGATAGATAGATAGATAGATAGATAGATAGATAGATAGATAGATAGATAGATAGATAGATAGATAGATAGATAGATAGATAGATAGTGTGAGGCACTATATAATAGATAGGTAGATAGAGTAAGGCACTATATAATAGATAGATAGATAGATAGATAGATAGATAGATAGATAGATAGATAGATAGATAGATAGATAGATAGATAGATAGATAGATAGATAGATAGTGTGAGGCACTATATAATAGATAGATAGATAGATAGATAGATAGATAGATAGATAGATAGATAGATAGATAGATAGATAGATAGATAGATAGATAGATAGTGTAAGGCACTATATAATAGATAGGTAGATAGAGTAAGGCACTATATAATAGATAGATAGATAGATAGATAGATAGATAGATAGATAGATAGATAGATAGATAGATAGATAGATAGATAGTGTAAGGCACTATATAATAGATAGATAGATAGATAGAGTAAGGCACTATATAATAGATAGATAGATAGATAGATAGATAGATAGATAGATAGATAGATAGATAGATAGATAGATAGATAGATAGATAGATAGATAGATAGTGTAAGGCACTATATAATAGATAGATAGATAGATAGATAGATAGATAGATAGATAGATAGATAGATAGATAGATAGATAGATAGATAGATAGATAGATAGAGTAAGGCACTATATAATAGATAGATAGATAGATAGATAGATAGATAGATAGATAGATAGATAGATAGATAGATAGATAGATAGATAGATAGATAGATAGTGTAAGGCACTATATAATAGATAGATAGATAGAGTAAGGCACTATATGATAGATAGATAGATAGATAGATAGATAGATAGATAGATAGATAGATAGATAGATAGATAGATAGATAGATAGATAGAGAGAGAGAGAGAGATAGTGTGAGGCACTATATAATAGATAGATAGATAGATAGATAGATAGATAGATAGATAGATAGATAGATAGATAGATAGATAGTGTAAGGCACTATATAATAGATAGGTAGATAGAGTAAGGCACTATATGATAGATAGATAGATAGATAGATAGATAGATAGATAGATAGATAGATAGATAGATAGATAGATAGATAGATAGTGTAAGGCACTATATAATAGATAGATAGATAGATAGATAGATAGATAGATAGATAGATAGATAGATAGATAGATAGATAGATAGTGTGAGGCACTATATAATAGATAGATAGATAGATAGATAGATAGATAGATAGATAGATAGATAGATAGATAGATAGATAGATAGATAGATAGATAGATAGATAGATAGATAGATAGAGTAAGGCACTATATAATAGATAGATAGATAGATAGATAGATAGATAGATAGATAGATAGATAGATAGATAGATAGATAGATAGATAGATAGATAGATAGTGTAAGGCACTATATAATAGATAGATAGATAGAGTAAGGCACTATATGATAGATAGATAGATAGATAGATAGATAGATAGATAGATAGATAGATAGATAGATAGATAGATAGATAGATAGATAGATAGTGTGAGGCACTATATAATAGATAGATAGATAGATAGATAGATAGATAGATAGATAGATAGATAGATAGATAGATAGATAGATAGATAGATAGATAGATAGATAGATAGATAGATAGATAGATAGTGTAAGGCACTATATAATAGATAGGTAGATAGAGTAAGGCACTATATAATAGATAGATAGATAGATAGATAGATAGAGATAGATAGATAGATAGATAGATAGATAGATAGATAGATAGATAGATAGATAGATAGATAGATAGATAGTGTGAGGCACTATATAATAGATAGATAGATAGATAGATAGATAGATAGATAGATAGATAGATAGATAGATAGATAGATAGATAGTGTAAGGCACTATATAATAGATAGATAGATAGATAGATAGATAGATAGATAGATAGATAGATAGATAGATAGATAGATAGATAGATAGAGTAAGGCACTATATAATAGATAGATAGATAGATAGATAGATAGATAGATAGATAGATAGATAGATAGATAGATAGATAGATAGATAGATAGAGTAAGGCACTATATAATAGATAGATAGATAGAGAGAGAGAGATAGTGTGAGGCACTATATAATAGATAGATAGATAGATAGATAGATAGATAGATAGATAGATAGATAGATAGATAGATAGATAGATAGATAGTGTAAGGCACTATATAATAGATAGGTAGATAGAGTAAGGCACTATATGATAGATAGATAGATAGATAGATAGATAGATAGATAGATAGATAGATAGATAGATAGATAGATAGATAGATAGATAGTGTAAGGCACTATATAATAGATAGATAGATAGATAGATAGATAGATAGATAGATAGATAGATAGATAGATAGATAGATAGATAGATAGATAGTGTGAGGCACTATATAATAGATAGATAGATAGATAGATAGATAGATAGATAGATAGATAGATAGATAGTGTAAGGCACTATATAATAGATAGATAGATAGATAGAGTAAGGCACTATATAATAGATAGATAGATAGATAGATAGATAGATAGATAGATAGATAGATAGATAGATAGATAGTGTAAGGCACTATATAATAGATAGATAGATAGAGTAAGGCACTATATGATAGATAGATAGATAGTGTAAGGCACTATATAATAGATAGATAGATAGTGTAAGGCACTATATAATAGATAGATAGATAGAGTAAGGCACTATATGATAGATAGATAGATAGATAGATAGATAGATAGATAGATAGATAGATAGATAGTGTAAGGCACTATATAATAGATAGATAGATAGTGTAAGGCACTATATGATAGATAGTTAGTGAAAGGCACTATATAATAGATAGATAGATAGATAGATAGATAGATAGATAGATAGATAGATAGATAGATAGATAGATAGTGTGAGGCACTATATAATAGATAGATAGATAGATAGATAGATAGATAGATAGATAGATAGATAGATAGTGTAAGGCACTATATAATAGATAGATAGATGTAAAACACTTTATAATTGATAGATAGATAGATAGATAGATAGATAGATAGATAGATAGATAGATAGATAGATAGATAGATAGATAGATTGTGAAAGGCGCTATACAATAGTTGCTAATCATCAAGGACTTGTACGCTCAGACTGTTGTTTTCTATGTGTTTGACTCAAGTGCGCCCCCTGCCGTCCACACTGCACTATGACATGTCCATAATGAGTCCTGTGACAGGGCCAGTGAGTGTCCTCAGGTCAAAGCCAGTGAGTCACAGGCACAACAACATGAATTCAATGAGTTGTTTTCCTCCCAGACATTTCCTCGACTGAGCTAAGCCTGGTCTTTGTCAGACGAGTGACTACATGGATTAAAGGTGGAGACAATTCCCCTGTTGGGTGATTTCGTGTTAATAAAGGGTGACCTGGGCTACGGTTCAACATGCTTTGTCGGTTTGTATTTGGCCGTCAGTTTCCCAGGGAGAGGCCATCTCAAGATGCACACAGGGCAGAAGAGCACAAAGAGTAAAAAGGACCTGACCAGTTTCCACTTGGGCCGTGCGGTGGATCTGTATCGGAGCTGGTACTGCAGTGATATCCAGCCAGAAGCCACGTCAGCAGATGGTGGTGGCATCCAGCTTATCATGACGTCGGCGTAGTGCTCAGAGTCGGTGTTGTTCAGGAGAAACCAGGCCAGTTCCACTGGAGGGTCCGGCTGTACTGTGAAATATAAAAGCAGGAGGAGAGTTCAATAGAAGTGTACAGCGGTGTCATGTCCTGCTCAACTTTAGCTTTTTACCTTCCTGGCTAATGCTTGATCTTCTGTCTCCTCAATGAAAAGGCCAGTGCTGACCCCTAGTGGCTATAGCCCTGTACTGTAAGCACATCAATTATCATTCTTAATCCACTTGAGCTTCATGGGAGGTCACAGTCTATCCCAGCAGAATCAGACATGAGGTAGGAAACAACAGTGGAGAAACACACCCACCCACAGTCACTCACACTGGGACAAGACACACATGAGAGGACAACCAGAGCACCCACAAAAACCTAAGCAGTCACAGAACCTCCACACAGACAACAATGGGACACAGAGTTTGAAACCAGAATGCAAACCACTGCGCCACCATTCTACCCTCCTATATGTACAGATTCAAACCTTGGGGTGGACCAGGTCCACATACATCAAGGTAGTACTGCAGTTGTTAAGTCACTATGGAAAGGTGCTATATAAAATTAGAATATATTTGATTTATCCCCATCACTGCCTCAATAAGTGACACTGATTGAGTAGTTTAACCTACCACTGATTCAATTACAGAAATCTGTACCCTATGTGCTAATGTAAATCGCTTCTGTAAAGGTGCTCACTATGGAAAGGCGCTATATAACATTAAAACATCACTAAGTGACCCTGATTAAGTTCTTTCAGACAGTAATTGATCCAATTATCAAAATGTATTTTATTCTGTTCATTTAAAGTCCCTTTCACTATGGAAAGGCGCTATATACAATTAAAACATATTTGGTTGATCCTCATCACTACCTTGCTAAGCGACCCTGATTGAGGTTTTTAACCTGCCACTGATCCAACTGTAGAAATGTTTACCACGTGTGCCACACATGCCAACCACCTCTATGAAGGTGCTGACAATGTAAAGGCGCTATATATACTGTATATTTGACTTACTCTCATCACTGCCTCATTAAGTGACCCATATTGAGCCCTTTCAACTGCCAGTGATCCAGAAATACACGTTATGTGTGCTGTTCATGACAAAGTCACTATATAAAATTAAAATGTCCTCGGTCTGTTCGCCAGAACTGTCTGCCTGTGTGATTCAGTTTACTGCCAGTGCTTCAATTCCTGAAATATGCAAAAATTGAATTATTTAACTGTAGCATCTTGGAGGGGTTGTTCACCTTAGGAAGGCGCTATATAAGATTGCACTCTATTGGAATCATCTCCACCAAGGCCACCTCAGTGGGCGACCCCTGTATTCACTTGTTCAGCCTGCCACTGATCCAACTGTAGGAATTTGTATCATGGGGACCACCTCCAGAAATGTGTTAAATATGAAAAGGCGCTATATAATAGCAAAATGCTCGGAACTGCAGTGACCCTGAATGAGTCGCCTCTTTCTTCTCTGCCTCAACAGTAAGTTTATCTATACTAATTAATAAAAGGCAAAGCCCTCACTCACTGACTGACTGACTGACTGACTCACTCACTCATCACTAATTGTCCAACTTCCCGTGTAGGTGGAAGGCTAAAATTTGGCAGGCTGATTCCTTACAGCTTACTTACAAAAGTTAGGCAGGTTTCATTTCGAAATTCAATGCGTAATGGTCATAACTGGAACCTCTTTTTTGACAATATACTGTAATGGACGGCAGCTCGATGGCCGTGGGAGGCGGAGTTGAGTGTCACGTCATCACGCCTCCCACGTAATCACGTGGAAAGACTGTGAATGCAGTAGGGAGAAATGAAGGAAGAGCCGCAAACAGCGAAGAACAAAAAATTCATTAAACAATTGAGAAGGGAGCGAGTGAAGCATACAAGCATCTTCATAAGGGAAACAAAGCACGGTGTAAAACGTAAGTTTAAATTAAGTTTATAGAAACGCTCCCGCTGCGGATTGCAATAACATATTCGCGAGATAAAAGTTTAATGAGAAGACACGAGGTATAAACGAACCACACGCCGTAGCGCAACGTTAGGGGCAACAGTTTCAACCATTCTATGATCTGCTTCTCGCAACTGAAAGATGGCACATGGCGGATGTTAGCCGACTTGCTGACCGCAACGTTAGGGGCTTCAACTATGGCGCTGACGATAGAGATTCGATTCCTGAGAGGGGATGCAGTGAGTGTGTATGCCTGATGAGCCCAGAATTAGGGAGAAACAGTGTTCCATACTCTTTGCATTATTTGAAAGTAAACTATTAAAACCATTCTATGATCAGTTTCTGGGAACAGAAAGAGGGCACGTGGCGGATGTAAGGCGACTTCCTGACCAACCACAAGCGTAACCTGGCAGGTAACCACCCATACAGTCAGATTGTGATTCAGAAAATGAATGCCATGAATGTAATTACCACAATCTACATACTGTCAAATAAACGAAACACATGCCGTAGCGCGACAGCTGTGAAAAGCGAGGTTCACAAAAAAACAGATCCTTAACAAATTGTTATTGGTATATTTTCGATCCGTTTAAAAATGTATTCTTTTCTTCTTAAAAAATTAAAAGCAGTACTTCGCCGCAACGAAGCGCGAGAATTTGGCTATATATATCTGCTTCTCACAATTAAAAGAGGGCTCATGGCGGATTTTAGACGACTTCATGACCAAACATAAGTGTTACCTGCCAGGTAGGGTTACCACTTTTAATACAAAAAAGTAAGGGACGCATACTGCAGCGGGTGCCACATCCCAGCGCCAACACTTTGCAGACTCTACTTAAAAGACCCGCCCTCCTCACTGGACAGTTAAAAAGACCAATCAAACTAACGATGACATCAAGTATTACCCAATCAAAAGTAGGAAAGGAGGCATCTTCATAAAATGCGTGTGGGATGATTTGCATGAGATGCTGCTTTAAAAAAAATGATAAAAAAAATACGGGACAAATCCCGTCCCGTATTGATTCAAAACGGGACGCGCAATTTCATTCTCAAATACGGGACGATTCCGTATTTTAAATGACGGGTGGCAACCCTACAGTGCCAGGTAACCACCCATACAATCAGATTGTGATTCAGACTAGGAATGCAATGAATGTAATTACCCCGATCTACATACAAGGCGAAACTCTTGCAACATTCAAAGATGATGGTTTGGGATAAGTACACCATAGAACATAAAAGAGCTTATGAAGCCTTGAACCGAAAAAAGCAACATCTCAGAGATCGTAAAAAAAAAAATAGGAGGTAATGTCGTTTTACTCGCTGTAGATTTTAGTCAAACATTACCAGTTATTCCACGAGGGAGACCAGCAGATGAACTCAAAGCGTGTTTAAAATCCATGCTTCTCCCACGCTCGGTTATATGTCGCGTGTTCTTGGGTAGGTACACCAAAAAATATATACATTTAAGCATGTAATGGGCAAACAAAAAATGAGGTATACCCGAAGGCACTGCAGTAGTACTTAATGTAACTTTACTTCTTAAATGTTAATGTTTTACTGTTTAATAATTTATACGCTTCTTATATGTTGTTCAAATTCTTTTATCAAAATACCAGTGACAGCGCAATGCACAATAACATGGAGTGAATACACCATACGCACCGCCCACGGCCACCCTGGTGTGAGTAGAGCTGTGTTTCATTGGATTTACTGTTTTTTTGTGAAGTGTTTGCCTTGTTTTCTGTTCTGCTAAGTTATTGTTTTAGGACTTGTTTGTTTGTGAATTCCTTTTAATACAAATCTTGTCTTTTTTTTTTGCTCTGTTATGCAATTTTTCTTCATTTCTGTGAATAAATCCTAGGTTTCCAAAGATACCTTTCTGCCCTTTTCGTTCACAAGCCAGGGGTTTATGGTTATCCTCTTTCCTCTTATGGGACTTTTTGATAGATTTGGAGTCGTTACGAGTTGTTTTTGGCAGTTTCCCATTTTTGTGGCCTGAAGCCAGCAGGTCGTATAGGCTGAGTTTAGAAGAGACCTTTTTGGGCAGATCTGATTTTTAGAGACCCAAACCCCATTCTGACTTCATTAAGACGCCATTTCATAACAAAATGATCTCCCATAACTAAAGCAAAAAGATACAAAGACAACCAAAAACAATGAAACAGCATAAAAATGCATGCATACATAAAACAATTGAGCTGCTGTGGGACCCCAAGAGAAGCATCAACTGTCCTGAAAACTTCGGATTTCAGAGGAGCTTTGGGTAAAAATTCAGCTTAACAAATAACCAGCAGAGAAGCCTCCAGTATCTTCTTCTGTATCTTCTGTAACCCTAATTTCTGTATCTTCTTTGAGTAATTTTCTCAGAAAATAAAATATGGGACTTGAACCCAGCATATGCAGGCGTAAAAAGAAGAACATCCAAATAATTAAAAAGCCTTTATGACCAACACCCTCCAAACCCCACCTTACTAATCCCACCCTTCGCCCCCTATATATTGCCTTTAATCCCTGTACGTCTAATCATTCTCCTCTGATGATGACACCTGACAGGTTGTTGAAGGCTTAGGAATAAAAAAATATTTTAAGATACCTGACTTACCGTTTTCTCCCTTTGTGGACCTCTAAGCTACAAATATGCAAACCGTAGCACAGACCTTCACTTCCATACGTATACTAGCTATCCTCTGCCCGCATAGTAGTGAAATGGGACAAACTTTAAAAAAATTTAAAATGTAATCATTTGTATTGTGAAGAATTTATATTGATAGCTTTCATATCCGAGGGCCTCTTGATATACCAAATTTTTGTTTTTGCTATCAGGGGTCAGAATGTAGCTGTGACCTCTTTGCCAAAAATATAAAAAGCTGGCAAAGTGTCTCTGGCCAAGCGGAAGGTAGGTACGCGCTAACGTCAAACGCTGCCTCTGTATATCTGATCATGTTCAGCTCTGACGGGTTAGGGTTAGGGTTAGGGTAGGGGAGAAAAGCACATGGCCAATGAGCAGTTGTCCCCTCTAAAACACACGCAGCTCTGATCTCTCTCAAGAACATCAAACGTTACTCCTTAACAATCTCTAGATGATGATGTCTGCTGAACAAACAGGAATCGCTAGCTAAGCGGAGGCAACACGTGATGAGAGGCAGAGTGACTCGAACAGAGGCTGGTGAGCGAGTAAGGAGGACCTCGCCAGGATCCCTACCCCTGACGTCACGCTTCCCGCTCCCCTCGGCCTGCAGCCTCTCTCTAGGATTTGTGAGAATAAATCGTTGCCTCAGGTGAACTAGAGCGATGAGAGAAGTCGCAAAATCAACCGGAATGTTCAAGCAAATTATAGAAAAAAACCCGATCTAAATCCGTGAAGTAGCCCCCTCATAAAAAACGACAAGACAGACAGACAGACGTTGGATGTTATATATAGAGAGAGTTAAATCTAGTATTGTTGCAACCTCAGGAGTAGGGAGCCAGGCGAGGTCCTCCTCACTCATGCGCCAGCCTCCGCTCGATTCACTCTGCCTCTCGCCACGTGTCGCCTCCACTTAGCTAGCGATTCCTGTTTGTTCAGCAGACATCATCATCTAGAGATTGTTAAGGAGTAACGTTTGACGAGAGAGATCAGAGCTACGTGTGTTTTAGAGGGTAGCTGCTCATTGTCAGAGATATCATGGCCATGTGCTTTTCTCCCCACGTGGGGGTCGCTCTCTCGTCAGAGCTGAACACGATCAGATATACAGTGGCAACGTTTGACATGGGAGCGTACATGCCTTCTGCTTGGCCAGCCCACCGCGGATATATATATATATATATATATATATATATATATATATATATATATATATATATATATATATATATATCTATATAAGAAGACATTGGTGACCTCATTTGACCCCTCTGGGTGTCCAAATATTAAACTGCTCCACTCTCTCAATAAGAAGCTTCACAAAGCTTGGCAGGATGATGTGCCCAAATACTTTGTTTTACATTCCCACCACCCTCTTTATTTTAACCCTCTTGTGATATTTTATTTACCATTAATGGATATAAAGCTGAAGACTGCGTGGCCAATAAATAAATATGCATTTGGATACTCACAAATGTCAAGAAAATTGAAATAGTATGGCTCAGAAGTGATGGAGCCCTGCTCTGTGTCCACCTGAATCTTGAGGCAGTACCAGGTCCATACTGACGTGTAGGTCTCATTAAAGTAGCAGCTGTCTTCTCCAGAGGTGACATAATCTGGGCACAACATCAGCTCCTGGCATCCACTGGCAAACATAAGTAAAGAAATATTTAAAAGCTATGGATATCACCCTTTGCTTTATCGCTTCTTCTTTTTCTCGTAAAACAGTAACCTCAGTGATAAGTAAACCCCGTCGACTTGGCTTCTCATCAAGTTCAGTGAAAACATGCAGATGTTTGGAGATTATTGGAAACTGGTTTGAAGTTATTGAGTGGATTACAATGGTATGATGCTCTTTTACACACAGATACGCAAATACTAATCCTGACAGACAGACAGACAGACAGACAGACAGACAGACAGACAGACAGACAGACAGACAGACAGACAGACAGACAGATAGATAGATAGATAGATAGATAGATAGATAGATAGATAGATAGATAGATAGATAGATAGATAGATAGATAGATAGATAGATAGATAGATAGATGTGAAAGGCACTATATAATAAGTAGATATGCAAGGCATTATGTAATGATAGATAGATAGATAGATAGATAGATAGATAGATAGATAGATAGATAGATAGATAGATAGATAGATAGATAGATAGATAGATAGATAGATAGATAGATAGATAGATAGATAGAGACTATGCTAAATAGCTGGCTATCTTTCCATTTATCCATTAGATATATTTGAATGAATAGATACTAAGAAAGAAAGAAAGAAAGAAAGAAAGAAAGAAAGAAAGAAAGAAAGAAAGAAAGAAAGAAAGAATTGGTTAGATAGATAGATAGATAGATAGATAGATAGATAGATAGATAGATAGATAGATAGATAGATAGATAGATAGATGTGAAAGGCACTATATAATAAGTAGATATGCAAGGCATTATGTATAGATAGATAGATAGATAGATAGATAGATAGATAGATAGATAGATAGATAGATAGATAGATAGATAGATAGATAGATAGATAGATAGATAGATATGAAAGGCACTATATAATAAGTAGATATGAAACGCATTATGTAATGATAGATAGATAGATAGATAGATAGATAGATAGATAGATAGATAGATAGATAGATAGATAGATAGATAGATAGATAGATAGATAGATAGATAGATAGATACTATGCTAAATAGCTGGCTATCTTTCCATTTATCCATTAGATATATTTGAATGAATAGATACTATGAAAGAAAGAAAGAAAGAAAGAAAGAAAGAAAGAAAGAAAGAAAGAAAGAAAGAAAGAAAGAAAGAAAGAAAGAAAGAAAGAAAGAAAGAATTGGTTAGATAGATAGATAGATAGATAGATAGATAGATAGATAGATAGATAGATAGATAGATAGATAGATAGATAGATAGATAGATAGATAGATGTGAAAGGCACTATATAATAAGTAGATATGCAAGGCATTATGTATAGATAGATAGATAGATAGATAGATAGATAGATAGATAGATAGATAGATAGATAGATAGATAGATAGATATGAAAGGCACTATATAATAAGTAGATATGAAACGCATTATGTAATGATAGATAGATAGATAGATAGATAGATAGATAGATAGATAGATAGATAGATAGATAGATAGATAGATAGATAGATAGATAGATAGATGTGAAAGGCACTATATAATAAGTAGATATGCAAGGCATTATGTAATGATAGATAGATAGATAGATAGATAGATAGATAGATAGATAGATAGATAGATAGATAGATAGATAGATAGATAGATAGATAGATAGATAGATAGATAGATAGATAGATGTCTACCAATATGAATGTTTATTTAACTATCTCTATTTTTAAAGTGCACAGAAGTTGTTGCAGAGCGAGTGCTGACCAGATGTGCAGGGACACTTTTGATTTTGTAAGCCGCCCCCTTGCAGAATGAGAGACGAGTTTTAGATTTAGAGTCCAGCAGATGTGGTTGTGCACAATGGCCACTGGGGATGAGCCCTGTGTAGAGTCAGTCGAGGAGTTGGTTAAGAGGAGAGCAGACCACATGATGACCTGAAGAGAGCAGAGTAGACGTGTGCTGACCCGAGAGACTCGAGTGTAACTACAAGTTTATGTGCTGTAATGTCGCAGGTTGTACGGTTCGCCAAGCCACATTCTATTTGTTTTTGTTTGTGGCACTAGTTATAAAATTTACTATTAATAAATGTGTAACTTTTTCTCCTGCCAGTTCCGGTGTTTAACTGAATTGATTGGGTTTACAGAATGTAAAAGAAGGGGGGATGTGATGAACTGCAGCAGCAGCAGCCAGCCCTGACAGTGAGGTAAGAGTCTGGGATTTGGGGCTTTCTGTTAAGGTCTACATAATTAAGAGAATGAAGAAGAAGATGAGGTTTCTGTTTATTTTTGGTTTTTTTTTCACAGATCAGGCATGTAGTGCAGATCATGGATAATGGATGGATGGATTACACACATCCGGCTGCACTTCCGGGTGTGGTGAAACTAATGCCCAGAAGGGTCCAGCAGCTCCTGCTGCAGCACTCCCTGGCGGCGCCCACTGAACGCAACAGGACTGTGGAGAACTCCATCCCCCATGGAGCCCTGCGGGAGGCTGAGGCACCACTCCAACCCAGGGGGGTGGCCATTCAGTGTCCAGGGGGAGGTATTGCACTGTCCAGGGAATATATAGTGAAGGGGCATCCCGGCTGGGCATGGGATCCCACCATCCACAACAAGCTCCTTCCACACATTCATTTATCTAATTTCTTTGGGGTTCTATGGGTGGTTGATGGAACTTTGCTGTTTCTTTGTTCTGCAGCTCTCGTTACCTAACTATGAGAGTTCAAGCTCATTGTCATCAAGATTCACTCACGATTTTGAGTAGAAGACCTTGAAGGCTGGGGTCCCACTAAGATTCCCATAGTCTCTGGCATCCCACCAGCACGTGAAGGTCTCTTGCTGTGGAGAACGGCAGCCTGTGAAGAATGGCCTCCCATCTTGACCTGTAAGAAACAAAATGCTAGGCCTGAAACTCCATTCTTAATGGGGTTTACTGTCTTTTTCATCTTATCGTTTCTTTGAATGATCTCACATTGGACTTTGTTTTGAACCGTATTCTTGCCTGAAAGGTGCTATGTACATTTAAGGACTAAATCATGGTGACACCCTGGAGCTGTGCTGCAATATGTATGAAAACCAACATGTGTTTTGTGTGAAAGAAAAGGATTTGTTGGTTCACAACAGAGCAATATGGGGGTACTACTCCCCTCATTCCCTCCAATGGTGGTGGGAAAGCTCTTTCTTTGAAGCCCAGTGCTACTGTGCACATGAAGGGACCCTGCCATAGACTGGCACCCCATCTGGGCTCGGTTTGTGCCTTGATGCAGGTCTGTCCTTCATGTGCTTTACGTTTCGAAAGCCCCTATTAAGCTCTCTGTGATTCCAAAAGCCGCCCTCCACAGGGAACACAGCATATGCGTGACGAGGGTCAGGGTTAACGGTAATGGGGTTAAAGAGGACTTGATCGGCCAGTCTAGTGACCTGGAAATTCCTATAAAAAAACAAGGAACAAATATTTTTTCACACATCTCGATGAATTTCTGGCCACCTGAAGCTTGTGGGGCTTGTAGCCCAGCTGAGATCGTGCAGAAGGCCATCCGAGCCTGTGATCCTTAACTGGATAAGGAAATGAATGGACGGAATATTTCACAGAGATAATCTGTGATGTTATATAAAAGTAAATGGAACTGAACTAAAGTATGTAAGGTTATCTGTGCCAAAATGAAATGCAATCCAACGTGTTAATTACATTGCAACGCAGCACATATGCACGAGGTGCGTTTCATTTTGCCACAAGTCATAATGCAAAACACATCAACCGTCGACTGATTGCTTTTCACAGCGGTCCATAATTTTTGTGTTGACCTAAAATGCAATTCGTGTCCATTGATCAGGGGTCACAATTAAAAGAAAAGCAGACGTAGTGAATCTTGCTTGGTGGCTGCTCTGCGTGTATTGCATTTTGAAACAAGATCACGCGTTAATTATGCCAATGTAATCAAATGACCAATCAGCAGCAAGAAGTTTGGAAAGGGGCGTCAACAGTTGGGTGAGTGTATCACCCAGGGTAACGCAAGGGGATCCGCCGTCTCTTGAAGCTGGCGATGTAAATGACAATTTCATTCTCTTTCGTGTTGACGGGGTGCAGGTTAAGGTTCTGGTATAAGAGACGTAGCAACAGGAGAAGACAGCAGCAATGCTACAGTAACATCCTAAGGCCGGGTTTATACTTCACGCGACGCATGCTCCAGTGGACACTACTGCTACACTAGCGTTATACTGTTTATACTTGTGCGTGTACTTTACGTAAATCTGGAAGATTCCACCAGGTGGCAGTGCGAGATATCATCACTGCGAGAAAACATTCGGCTTCGCTGTGTTGTGAATTGCCTGAAACATCCAATAAATTCCGAGGACATCTTGCCACAATATCTCTGAAAACGATGTTTAATGATTCCATTCATCAATCAATCAATCCAGGGATGTGCCCATCCCAGCAAGCACCGGGCGCGAGATAGAAACAAACTCCCTGGACGGGGCTTCAGCTCATCAACACACACACTAGAGTCGTCTTAGTGTCACCAAATTCCCAAACGTTCATATCTTTGGAAGGAAACTGGAGCACATAGTGGAGACCCACCAGGAAAATGTGAAAACTGCAGGCAGGGAACTCCAGCGACATGACTCCCTGTCAGAGAGCAGCGCTACCACTACGCCATCGTGTCGCCCCCACATGTGTAGTTATTAACAATATTCATTATTTAAATGATGTTAACGATTTAGCTGTAAAATGTAACATACATACTTTAATGCATTTCATCATGAAAGTGATATCAAGTAGAAATCTAAGGATTCTAAATGAGCAGAGAGCTGGAATATCAAACATTTAATGTGTTCTGTGTGGTGAGTGCTGCCTGCCGCTGCTGTCAGGTCAGGAGGAAGCCCCAGAAGCAGGTAGCGATTAACGACTGGGTCGGTTTTAAGATGACGTTTACAACGCTCTGCTTTAATGATAAAATAAACTACGAGGTTAAAGTGAACATTATGAGATTTAAGCCTTTACACCATGTCCTTAATTTTTTTTCTCTGTGGCTCCCTGCATGGAGTTTGCATGTTCTCCCCGTGTCTGCGTGGGTTTTCTCCGGGTGCTCCGGTTTCCTCCCACAGTCCAAAGACATGCATATTAGGTGCATTGGTGATTCTAAATTGTCCTTAGTGTGTGCTTGGTGTGTGTGTGTGTGTGTGCGTGCCCTGCAGTGGACTGGCGCCCTGCCCAGGGTTTGTTTCCTGCCTTGCGCCCTGTGTTGGCTGGGATTGGCTCCAGCAGACCCCCATGACCTTGTAGTTAGGATATAGCGGGTTGGACAATGGATGGATGGATGGCTCAAATATGCTGCCATACATTCTGATGTTGTTGTGAAGCCAGCACAGAAGATGGTATGTGAGACTTTTAAAATGTATCGCTTCATTACGATGGGGAATATGCAACGCTTGAATATAAAAACAGCACGAATACATTTGTACAGGTGCTGGTCATAAAATTAGAATATCATGACAAAGCTGATTTATTTCAGTAATTCCATTCAAAAAGTGAAACTTGCATATTAGATTCATTCATTACACACAGACTGATGTATTTCAAATGTTTATTTCTTTTAATGTTGATGATTATAACTGACAACTAATGAAAGTTCCAAATTCAGTATCTCGGAAAATTAGAATATTGTGAAAAGGTTCAATATTGAAGACACCTGGTGCCACACTCTAATCAGCTAATTAACTCAAAAGCCTTTAAACGGTCTCTCAGTCGAGTTCTGTAGGCCACACAATCATGGGGAAGACTGCTGACTTGACAGTTGTCCAAAAGACGACCATTGACACCTTGCACAAGGAGGGCAAGACACAAAAGGTCATTGCTAAAGAGGCTGGCTGTTCACAGAGCTCTGTGTCCAAGCACATTAATAGAGAGGCGAAGGGAAGGACAAGATGGGGTAGAAAAAAGTGGACAAGCAATAGGGATAACCGCACCCTGGAGAGGATTGGGAAACAAAACCCATTCAAAAATGTGGGGGAGATTCACAAAGAGTGGACTGCAGCTGGAGTCAGTGCTTCAAGAACCACCACGCACAGACGTATGCAAGACATGGGTATCAGCTGTCGCATTCCTTGTGTCAAGCCACTCTTGAACAAGAGACAGCGTCAGAAGCGTCTCGCCTGGGCTAAAGACAAAAAGGACTGGACTGCTGCTGAGTGGTCTAAAGTTATGTTCTCTGATGAAAGTAAATTTTGCATTTCCTTTGGAAATCAAGGTCCCAGAGTCTGGAGGAAGAGAGGAGAGGCACAGAATCCACGTTGCGTGAGGTCCAGTGTAAAGTTTCCACAGTCAGTGATGGTTTGGGGTGCCATGTCATCTGCTGGTGTTGGTCCATTGTGTTTTCTGAGGTCCAAGGTCAACGCAGCCATCTACCAGGAAGTTTTAGAGCACTTCATGCTTCCTGCTGCTGATGAACTTTATGGAGATGCAGATTTCATTTTCCAACAGGACCTGGCACCTGCACACAGTGCCAAAGCTACCAGTACCTGGTTTAAGGACCATGGTATCCCTGTTCTTGATTGGCCAGCAAACTCGCCTGACCTTAACCCCATAGAAAATCTATGGGATATTGTGAAGAGGAAGATGGAATATGCCAGACCCAACAATTCAGAAGAGCTGAAGGCCACTATCAGAGCAACATGGGCTCTCATAACACCTGAGCAGTGCCACAGATTGATCGACTCCATGCCACGCCGCATTGCTGCAGTAATCCAGGCCAAAGGAGCGCCAACTAAATATTGAGTGCTGTACATGCTCATACTTTTCATGTTCATACCTTTTCAGTTGGTCAACATTTCTAAAAAATCCTTTTTTTGCATTGGTCTTAATTGATATTCTAATGTTCCGAGATACTGAATTTGGGACTTTCATTAGTTGTCAGTTATAATCATCAACATTAAAAGAAATAAACATTTGAAATACATCAGTCTGTGTGTAATGAATGAATCTAATATACAAGTTTCACTTTTTGAATGGAATTACTGAAATAAATCAACTTTGTCATGATATTCTAATTTTATGACCAGCACCTGTATGTTGGCATTTTGCTTCACCACATCGAACGCTTCATCAAACAACGATCCTCAAAGCGGCTTTCTGTCACATGTCGATAGTAAACAGAGACTCTGACGTCACGTTCCGACTTGATCACACTGCGCCCCCTGACTTTTTGCTGGGACTGCAACTCACATTAATTTCTGAGGATGTGCTCAGAGGATGTGTCAAATGAACACTGGGAACATGTGGCAGCCATGATGCGTGTGTGTGTGCTTTCTGAGCATAAAGTATAAACCGGCCCTTAGAACACTGTCACACATGTGCGCATAGGAGTCAACCAAAGGGCTTGAATAATGGCAATCCCACGTTCGACCAGGGGGTGGCGGGGTGCACTAACTGTCTCTCTCGATCCCTTGCAGACCATTCTCGGGAAATCCCACAGGGTTCCAGCACCTCGGATGACGTCATTGCCGTTTCTAGCCCCGCCTCTGATGATGTCACTTCCGGTCCCGCCTCTGATTACGTCATTTCCTCCACTGGCTTTTAAAGCTGCCATTTTGTCTGTAGCCATCAGTTCTGTTTTGGACTCAGTCGAGTGAACAATGCTCTGTTCTACTAAAAGCCTTTTCACAGCCAGAGGACATTATACGGGTGGCTTCCCCAAACCTTTACGAATGTCCAAGTGTCGTTCATTCAAAAACTAAGGTCCAGAAGAGCTGCAGCAAATGATTATATAGATTATCATCGACAGGGGTGTCCACACTCCAGTATTCCCCTAAATATGTGGTTTGTAAGTACCTGCAGATGGGGATGAGCGCACCGGCCACTGCTAAACTTCTGGATTTATCGGTCAGGACTATCAGAAGAAGAATGGAGGAATATGATATAAGGCAAGCCTAACACATTATTTACACAACTTAACATATGGGTGAGGTTTTTAAGGGAGACCTAAAACTGTTATGTTTCAGCCAGAGTTCCAGCCCTGGTTGTGGTCCAAATCCTTTTATGTCTTCTTTGGATTCATTTTGCTTTGCCTGCTATCATATCATCTGGAGGGGGAAGCGAAAGCCTTTAGATTTGTCAAAAATTCAGTCTCTGGTTTTTGACAGATCTCAATGTTGTAGGGTCCCCTTGTACCAAAAACATCAATATCTCGATGATGGGTGTGTGTCTGTCTGTGTGTGTTGTAGGTGGCACATGGGATGGACGGGCATCCTTGCCAGGAAACAGGAAGATCCCTTACTCAGACGAGTGGCCCTGAGGGAATGTAAAGGCATCCTGGCCTGGAGAGGGAAGGAGACAGCCCTAATGGTTGGATGGACATCCCAAACAGAAATGAGGGTTCCTTACCTGGGTGGGAAGCCCCAAATAAACGGACAGGCATCCCGACCGGACATGGGCTTAATAACCTCCCTGGCCATGAGGAAAGAAGAGGACTGGGAATGGACTGTCTCTGAGACGTTTAACCCCTATAGGCATTAGATGGCAGCAGCCGTACATACATTCAGGAACCAGAAGGGAATGCTGGGAGTTGTAGTTCGGCAGCACAGCTCTGATAGGATCTGATAGATAGATAGATAGATAGATAGATAGATAGATAGATAGATAGATAGATAGATAGATAGATAGATAGATAGATAGATAGATAGATAGATAGATAGATAGATACTTTATTAATCCCAAGGGGAAATTCACATTCTCCAGCAGCAGCATACTGATACAACAAACAATATTAAATTAAAGATTGATAATAATGCAGGTAAAAAACAGACAATAACTTTGTATAATGTTGATGATCTGTGAGTGTTGCAAGGGGGCACTGCAGGGAGATGTGCTCCCCAATTCATGGGACTCCCATATTACCCAGAAGTACTCCCGGGTCCTCAATAAAAGGGGCTGCACTCCTTTATTCGGGCAAGTCGGAGCTGGGAGGATGTACAGCAACACTTAGCTGGAGGGGGGCAATGCGGTGGTGAGAGGAATTCTGGAGAGGTGATGGGAAGGGAGAGATTCTGTGCTTACAGTATGTCACTTGGAAGAGGTATTTTAGGTTAGTAAACCATTCCTTACTTGAATCTGGGACTCTGTGTGTGTTCGTGTTGGGGTTTAGGGAACGCTGATAGCCCAGTTCCATCACAGTGTGGGTGTCTGTGTGTCACAGTTTCTTCAGGACGGTCTCAAGCTAAAATGACTGGATGGAAAAATACCGAACTCGAAACCTAAGCCTGTTATGAGATTACGATGTGCAGATTCATTTTTGAGCCAAATCATGCAAGAGAAAGAGGCGGTCTAGAGGAGCCCTCAAATACCATAATTCTGCAATGTATTATGAATTCTTCTCGTCAATTGCTATCTAAAGGTCCTGTTTAATAATCAGAAAAATCAGCATCAAGGCGATAAATAATTACTGAAATGTTAGAGAATAGTTCAGGTAACTTGGATCCTAGGGTGCAAAGCCTACTGACACTCATGTCCAAATGTTTTGTATTTACATTTGTTTGCATTGTTCTTCATATTTGCTTTTGTCTGTGCAACAGCATCTTTACTTTGTGTTTTGTGAGTGGTCTACCGGCCCATCATTGTCAGGGACTGCTGTAAGCCCTCTAAAGGTAAGGGTTTCCCACAGTTCCTGGTGGTTCATTCGACTGCACTAGGGAGTTGCTGAGTGTCTCGGCTTATGCATTTTGTGTTTTCTGGATTGTTGGCCTTCTGCTCTGTTTTTCAGCCTTACCTTGGAATACTGTATTGGGACTTGGTTCACCTGGGATTGTCTTTGCTGGCAACTCCTTTTTGCCTTTTTGAGCTCCATGCAGTTTCATGATAGTTCAGATCATATTTATTAAGAATGAATCTTTATTCTGTGTGGCCCTTTGTGTTACTGTCTGGGGTTTTTTGACAGGATTTCCCCCACGAGAGAAAAATGGTTCAAAGGAAGGGATATATTTAAATTTTGCTCCTAATTTACATTGTAGTTTAATCACTTACAGTCATATGAAAACGTTTGGGACCCCCTCTTAATTGTTTGGATTTTTGTTTCTCATTGGCTGAGCTTTCAAAGTAGCAACTTCCTTTTAATATATGACATGCCTTATGGAAACAGTAGTATTTCAGCAGTGACATTAAGTTTAATGGATTAACAGAAAATATGCATCATAACAAAATTAGTCAGGTGCATAAATGTGGGCACCCCAACAGAGATATGACATCAATACTTAGTTGAGCCTCCTTTTGCTAATCTAACAGCCTCTAGACGCTGTCCTCCTATAGCCTTTCATGAGTGTCTGATTCTGGATGGAGGTATTGTTGACCATTCTTCATACAAAATCTCTCCAGTTCGGTTCAATTTGATGGACAGCCTGCTTCAAATCATCCCATAGATTTTCGATGATATTCAAGTCAGGGGACTGTGACGGCCATTCCAGGACATTGTACTTCTCCCCCTGCATGAATGTCTTTGTAGATATCAAACTGTGTTTTGGATCATTGTCTTGTTGGAATATCCAACCCCTGCATAACTTCAACTTTGTGACTGATGCTTGAACATTATCCTGAAGAATTTGTTGCTATTGGGTTGAATTCATCCAACCCTCGACTTTAACAAGGGTCCCAGTCCCTGAACTAGCCACACAGCCTCACAGCATGATGGAACCTCCACCAAATTTGACAGTAGGCAGCAGGTGTTTTTCTTGGAATGCGGTGTTCTTCTTCCACCATGCAAAGCCCTTTTTCTTTTGACCAAATAACTCCATTTTTGTCTCATCGGTCCAAAGCAATTTGTTCCAAAATGAATCTGGCTTGTCTAAATGAGCATTGGCATACAACAAGTGACTCTGTTTGTGGCGTGAGTGCAGAAAGGGCTTCTTTCTCATCACTCTGCCATACAGATGTTCTTTGTGCAAATTGCCCTGAATTGTAGAATGATGTACAGATACACTATCTGCACCAAGATGTTCTTGCAGGTCTTTGGAGGTGATCTGTGGGTTGTCTGTAACCATTCTCACAATCCTGCACATATGCCGCTCCTGTATTTTTCTTGGCCTGCCAGACCTGCTGGGTTTAACAGCAACTGTGCCTGTGGCCTTCCATTTCCTGATTCCATTCCTTACAGTTGAAACTGACAGTTTAAACCTCTCAGATAGCTTTTTGTAGCCTTCCCCTAAACCACGAGACTCAACAATCTTTGTTTTCAGATCTTTGGAGAGTTGCTTTGAGGATCTCATGCTGTCCCTCTTCAGAGGAGAGTCAAAGGGAAGCACAACTTGCAGTTGACCACCTTAAATACCTTTATATCTCATGATTGGACACACCTGTCTATGAAGTTCAAGGCTTAATGAGCTCATCACACCAATGTGGTGTTACAAGTAATCAGCATTGAGCAGTGACAGCCATTCAAATCAACAAAATTACAAGTGGACCCACATTTGTGCACAGCCAGTTTTTCACATTTGATTTAATTTCATACAACTAAATACTGCGTCACTAAAAATCTTTGTTCAGAAAACACCGCAGTACTCAGATGTTCCTAGGAAATGAAAGACATACCACTGTTATCTTTTATGTTGAAAGGAGAGTCAATTATTATGCAGGCTAAGAGGGGTTCCCAAATGTTTTCATATGACTGTGCAAAGAATTATTAATTATTATTATTATTATATACAAATACTGACAAAGAGAATCCAATGGAACAGTGCTGTCGTCGTTCAGTTCTTCGGTGGGGGCTGCAATTCCATTTCGGTAGAACACAGAGGTAGTTCTTAGCACAGGTGCGACATCATGTCTGTGTCGATGGACTTCTGGCTTGAAACTATACTTGAGATATTTTTATAACAGAAGCCTCTGTTTTGAACCCGTGACTGTGTCTGTGTGTCAGTTGTATCCAGGGTTTGGGGCTCAGTGGTGCCCCCTGTCGGTCACATGAGTTAAAAGGCACCGCCATCTAAAGAATTCCATCTTGGACTACCGAATGAGATCTGAACCCTTAGGTGCAGACCAAACTGGCAGAATTCTGCACAGCAGCATTCACGTAGCCCACCATTAGTGCACTTTACAAAGCAAAGATGAGATCCGGATGTTTTAAAAATAAATAAATAAATAAATAAATAAATAATGTTGTGGGGTGGCACGGTGGCGCAGTGGGTAGCGCTGCTGCCTCGCAGTTGGGAGACCTAGGGACCTGGGTTCGCTTCCCGGGTCCTCCCTGCGTGGAGTTTGCATGTTCTCCCAGTGTCTGTGTGGGTTTCCTCCGGGCGCTCCGGTTTCCTCCCACAGTCCAAAGACATGCAGGTTAGGTGGATTGGCGATTCTAAATTGGCCCTAGTGTGTGCTTGGTGTGTGGGTGTGTTTGTGTGTGTCCTGCGGTGGGTTGGCACCCTGCCCAGGATTGGTTCCTGCCTTGTGCCCTGTGTTGGCTGGGATTGGCTCCAGCAGACCCCCGTGACCCTGTGTTCGGATTCGGCGGGTTGGAAAATGGATGGATGGATGGATAATGTTGTGGAAAGTTACTTACTGGAGTTACTGGACCCACATTGGTGACCCACAGCTGTAAGCACAGCTGCTGCAAGACAGAGCGACACACCCATGGAGCAGAGCAACTCAGGAGCAGACCCTAAAAAAATGACATAAAAAAAAAATTAGGAGGAAAATGGTGCGAGGGTCACATATGGACATTTGGAACAGATGAATGGTGACGTATTCAAATCAGAGGAACATCGACAATGTATAGCGCCTTTCACAACACATACTGTATCACTGCAAGGTGCTTTTCAATGCAAAATATACAAGTTGTCACATGACAGCAGCAGAGAGCACAGTCCAGCTTCAGGGGTGTGACACGCTGCTATGAAGGGGGTGTGTCAGATTTGTTTTTTGGCCCCGCCCACTGTGGCTGTAATTTAGCAGTTAAATGACTGACAGCTCATTGATTAACCATCAAAAAATATCTCGGCATATGGTTCGTCTCCATAAAATGAAGCCAATTGATAATTATGAGGGTGAATCAAAAAGTAAAGGCAATTTGAAAATGAACTGCAATGGGTTGAAGCGGGCACAAGACAACAAGTTCACAATGGCTTATGGGTAGTCTGAACACACACAGCGCAGCGCTCTGCCGTTAGTGTGATTGAAGCCAAGGTGAGATCGACACAGACGCTCCGCTGCGGAATTGCACCGTTATTGAACAACACGCCATGGTGGGATTTCTTAGGGCAGAGGGAGTGAAGCCTGTCAGGATAAACTGAAGGACGTTTGGCTCAGTGCAGACCAGTAAGCTGTTTGGGTGCCCATCTTGGGCACACTTTATGGTGCAGCCCAAGTCATCAGGCACTATGGCCTGTGCATATCCATTGCTGATATTCAATGTGCAGCAACATTGGACAGCGCAATCCGTCGGTGTGATGAAGGCATTCTCCATGTTGAGGTGGGCTTGTGTGCTCGTTGTTGATGGTCAACCAAGTCTTGTTCTTCCCCTTTAAAACCTTTGCACCCATTCATAAACGTTTCATTGATTCGTGTGACGTTTTCACTTCCCTATTGAATCAACATCACGCTGTGTAAACCCAGAAAAGAGGAAATGGAGAGAATGGAAGACAAGAGAGGGTTGAAGATAAGTAGAAAGAAAACCGCATATCTGAGGTTTAATGATGATCAGGATTCAGAAGTTAGCCTGAAGGGTGGGCCAACTGAAATGAGTGGAGTCCTTTAAATATCACGGGTCAAGTGGTAGCCCAAAATAGAGAATTAGATACAGAGATAACCCATAGAGCGCAGTGTGGATGGAACAATTGGAAGAAGGCATCCTATGGCATCACTATGAAGAACCACTGTGGCACCTTTCTTTTTTTAGGACTCTAAGGAATACCACAGCTTTGTGAGTATTTTGAACATAACTCTGCATAAACCAAAATAAAAGAAAACAAAACTCAGAACACACTGAAGGGTTATTTTAATAGCAGTCATCAATTTTTTTTGTTTCTCACAGTGCAAAAATGTGGGGGGTAATAAGGGGGCGTTCTCTTATGCAAATGAACTAAATTTATGCAAATGAAAATTCTGTGACTTTGTGAGTTTATGGCCCCGCAAAAAATAGTTTTGCACAATTAAACAATGAATTAATGCTGACAGCTAAAACACTGGTTAAATGTAAATTTAAATGTATTTGTTTATTTATGATCATTATTTGAACCGTTTATTTTATTACAGTTTTTTACAGTGAAAATATACCATTGGGCGGCACGGTGGCGCAGTGGGTAGCGCTGCTGCCTCGCAGTTGGGAGACCTGGGGACCTGGGTTCGCTTCCCGGGTCCTCCCTGCGTGGAGTTTGCATGTTCTCCGCGTGTCTGTGTGGGTTTCCTCCCACAGCGGTGGGTTGGCACCCAGCCCAGGATTGGTTCCTGCCTTGTGCCCTGTGTTGGCTGGGATTGGCTCCAGCAGACCCCCGTGACCCTGTGTTCGGATTCAGCGGGTTGGAAAATGGATGGGTGGATGGAAATATACCATTAATGAAATGAGTTTTTACTGATTTTTTTTAATTATTATTATTATTTTTTTTACAGCGTAGCGATGTTCCTTAGCCTTCAATGAATTTACGGCCGCCCCCATAAAGACAGCATGATGGACCGTATCGTTCGAGTGGCGAATGGGAGACAGCTGTGGTCACATGAGCGAGGGTCTTTAAGGGCACCCAGGCAGCACAACGTCTGCATCCCCGCTATTTTCACCCCTGCTTAGGTGGGACGTTTTTGCTGGTCGCACGGCATAATAAATACAACGCGTAATATGACTCTTTCTTTCGTTCTTTTATATAATACATCTTATATTGACTGCGGTGGGCTGGCGCCCTGCCCGGGGTTTGTTTCCTGCCTTGCGTCCTGTGTTGGCTGTGATTGGCTCCAGCAGACCCCCGTGACCCTGTAGTTAGGATATAGCGGGTTGGATAATGGCTGGGTGGATCTTATATTGAGCGTTGCTTTCTTATATAGTGTCATTTTCCCATTAAATATGATAGTAAGGCGCTTCAGTGCCTTTCAAACCGAGTACTATTATAAATAACTCTATTCTTTGTCATAAAGTACATTTACAATTGAACATTATTATAAAGTGTTTCTTTCTTTCTTAAATAATCGAGATGAATGTCAGATTGGTAATTTCCTCATCGGACAGGCCAAGGTGGATATTTATAAATCCAGAAAAGACAAAGTGAAGTCAAATAAACAACGTGACGTGATAAGAATATTTTATGAACTTGTAAAAGCATGGGGTGTATTTGGAATATCAATTCTTCAGAGTGACTACAAGCGTGAATTCCATTGAAGAAAAATGGTGTGATCGTGAGGCGATTTGTAAACTTGAAGATAACGAATTGATTGTTCTTATTTGACATATGAATTACTTATTGTTGTCTTTTTGGGGTTTTCTTTGTTTGCTTTAATTTCGATATTGTAGATGATTTGTTGGGCATGGATTGGTAAAGTTCAATTGAAAATTCAAATTCTTTCTTTCTTTCTTTCTTTCTTTCTTTCTTTCTTTTCCACGTCTATTGATCGCAGATCAGCGCTTCTCAGGTCCGTTAGTCCCTTAAATATGCGCCAGTGCTAAAACCGCTCTAAATCTGTCTACTGATCCCTTATCAGTCTGGTGTGTGTGTGTGTGTGTGTGTGTGTGTGTGGGTGTGTAAGCATGACGGCTCTAAACCCAGCCAAATATGTAACATGCAAAGAACCGAATGAAACTTGAATCGTTCAACAGGCGTCTGTTATGAATTGTTGCGCTGCCGTCAGAAAGCTAGAGGCTAACTGACCGATGATGCCTTGCTCCATAGTCTTGTAAATGCGAGTTTTAGCGTGTGCATGAGTTCACGTACGGACAGAAGGATATCTGGGTAAAGTAAAAGCTCCGCCGAAGTGCACGGCACTCACCTCGCCTTACCCTCAGGATCGCCTTCCCCCTGAACAGCATCATGAACACAGCGGCACGGTTATACTAAACACAAATCCGCATTAAACACTCAAATGCAGTCGAAGTTAACACACCCATATAAAATATGTGTTTTGATAGTAGAAGCGCAACCCAAGACGCACTCACCTGTTCTCACGTCGTCCTCCGCGAGCGCAGACTTGCGAGCGCATGCACGGCGAATGCAGATGCGCGTTCACGTGAGCTGCCGTCTACTCGACCGGCGCGTCTCCGTCTCTTATTTGTTGAGCCTTCCAGTTAGCCAGGGTGGTGGTGGGGTTTGTGGGATGTGCCGGGGAGGGGTTCGATTCCTGTTTTTAATCAAAAACCTAAAATTCAGCATTCGGTGGTCTAGGCATGAGGTCAATGAAAAGAAACGACATAAATTACTGGATGATAGCATTTGTCTTAATATTGCTCATCAGGCCAGTAGTAGTAGTAATAATAATAATAATAATAAATAAAAAACTAACAAGTGCTAAAAAATGAAATGCTTTTGAAGTGGACAGTGGACGGCACGCAAGAGCTTTACTTGCCTCACAACTATGGGTCTTAGTGTAAAATAAATAAATGAATAAATAAATAGGCTAGGGATCTGCACTGGCAATCGGAAGGTTGCTGGTTCGAATCCTGTAAAATGCCAATAGGGACTCTGCTCTGTTGGGTCCTTGAGCAAGACCCTTAACCTGCAATTGCTGAGCGCTTTGAGTAGTAAGAGAAGCACTATATAAATGCAAAGAATTATTATTAAACGAGCCCACCATATGAAATTAAATTATACACAATTAAAAAAAAGACCACCGTCAATAAGTTACGTCAATTGTACAAGTGACATAAAATATTAATAGCCGCACTTATGTCATATGGTGTTGTGCGAATGACAATCCCCTTAAACTTTTGCTCTGATGTCAATATAGGCATGCCTGTTAATCATAACATCCAGGTAGCCCCCAAGCTCTTCAGCTGCACTGACCCCGGTGCAAGTGCTCTCGCCGCACTGCCACTAGTTAGGATAACTGGTCCTCTACCTGGGCTTTCTCTTGGTTTTGTCGTTGTTTCCTCTAGAGCAGAGGTCCCCAACTCCAATCCTGGAGGGCCACAGTGGCTGCAGGTTTTCATTCTAACCATCTTCTTCATTAGTGAGACGTTTTTGCTGCTAATTAACTTCTTTTGCCTTTGTTTTAATTAACTTTACTCAGACCCCTTAGTTTTCTCTTTTTCCTTAATGAGCAGCCAAACAAAATGAGACCCAAAATGAGCCACCACGTGAGCAGCTCATCTGTGCCCATCACACAATATCTGAAAATAAAGAAAGGTGATGGTCTTGGTGATCTTGGTCTGCTCAGGTAACCCAAACATCTTGACGCTGGTCTTAGAAAAAATAGAAAGTCAACAGTCTGCTGTGGCAGAACGAGAGCAGCAACAAGTCTTGATATTCAATAACGGCTTTAATTAGCAGCAAGAACTGGCTTCTGATTAAGAAACTGGTTGGAATGAAACTGTCTGGAGTTTGATGTTACAGTTTAGCTGGTCATCTGTTGGCCCGTTTTATGTCTTATTTCTGTTTGTCAGCCATTTAATGAAGAAACAAATCAATTCAGAGGACTGAATCCTTAAAAACAGGGCTATTAAAATGAAGGGAAAAGAAGTTAATTAGCATTGAAAATGGGTCACTGATTAGGAAAAGGGTTAGAATGAAAACCTGCAGCCACTGCGACCCTCCAGGCCTGGAGTTCAACATCCCTGCTTAGACTGTCCTCAAGAAACTGAGACACACAGTCACTTTAAGAAAGACAGACAGATAGATAGATAGATAGATAGATAGATAGATAGATAGATAGATAGATAGATAGATAGATAGATAGATAGATAGATAGATAGATAGATAGATAGATAGATAGATAGATGTGAAAGGCGCTATATGATAGATAGATAGATAGATAGATAGATAGATAGATAGATAGATAGATAGATAGATAGATAGATAGATAGATGTGAAAGGCGCTATATGATAGATAGATAGATAGATAGATAGATAGATAGATAGATAGATAGATAGATAGATAGATAGATAGATGTGAAAGGTGCTATATGATAGATAGATAGATAGATAGATAGATAGATAGATAGATAGATAGATAGATAGATAGATAGATAGATAGATAGATAGATAGATAGATATGAAAGGCGCTATATGATAGATAGATAGATAGATAGATAGATAGATAGATAGATAGATAGATAGATAGATAGATAGATAGATAGATGTGAAAGGTGCTATATGATAGATAGATAGATAGATAGATAGATAGATAGATAGATAGATAGATAGATAGATAGATAGATAGATAGATAGATAGATAGATAGATAGATAGATAGATGTGAAAGGTGCTATATGATAGATAGATAGATAGATAGATAGATAGATAGATAGATAGATAGATAGATAGATAGATAGATAGATAGATGTGAAAGGTGCTATATGATAGATAGATAGATAGATAGATAGATAGATAGATAGATAGATAGATAGATAGATAGATAGATAGATAGATGTGAAAGGTGCTATATGATAGATAGATAGATAGATAGATAGATAGATAGATAGATAGATAGATAGATAGATAGATAGATAGATAGATAGATAGATAGATAGATAGATGTGAAAGGTGCTATATGATAGATAGATAGATAGATAGATAGATAGATAGATAGATAGATAGATAGATAGATAGATAGATAGATAGATAGATAGATGTGAAAGGTGCTATATGATAGATAGATAGATAGATAGATAGATAGATAGATAGATAGATAGATAGATAGATAGATAGATAGATAGATAGATAGATATGAAAGGCGCTATATGATAGATAGATAGATAGATAGATAGATAGATAGATAGATAGATAGATAGATAGATAGATAGATAGATAGATAGATAGATGTGAAAGGTGCTATATGATAGATAGATAGATAGATAGATAGATAGATAGATAGATAGATAGATAGATAGATAGATGTGAAAGGTGCTATATGATAGATAGATAGATAGATAGATAGATAGATAGATAGATAGATAGATAGATAGATAGATAGATAGATAGATAGATAGATGTGAAAGGTGCTATATGATAGATAGATAGATAGATAGATAGATAGATAGATAGATAGATAGATAGATAGATAGATAGATAGATAGATAGATAGATAGATAGATAGATAGATAGATAGATGTGAAAGGCGCTATATGATAGATAGATAGATAGATAGATAGATAGATAGATAGATAGATAGATAGATAGATAGATAGATAGATATGAAAGGCGCTATATGATAGATAGATAGATAGATAGATAGATAGATAGATAGATAGATAGATAGATAGATAGATAGATAGATAGATGTGAAAGGTGCTATATGATAGATAGATAGATAGATAGATAGATAGATAGATAGATAGATAGATAGATAGATAGATAGATAGATAGATAGATATGAAAGGCGCTATATGATAGATAGATAGATAGATAGATAGATAGATAGATAGATAGATAGATAGATAGATAGATAGATAGATAGATGTGAAAGGTGCTATATGATAGATAGATAGATAGATAGATAGATAGATAGATAGATAGATAGATAGATAGATAGATAGATAGATAGATGTGAAAGGCGCTATATGATAGATAGATAGATAGATAGATAGATAGATAGATAGATAGATAGATAGATAGATAGATAGATAGATAGATAGATATGAAAGGCGCTATATGATAGATAGATAGATAGATAGATAGATAGATAGATAGATAGATAGATAGATAGATAGATAGATAGATAGATAGATATGAAAGGCGCTATATGATAGATAGATAGATAGATAGATAGATAGATAGATAGATAGATAGATAGATAGATAGATAGATAGATGTGAAAGGTGCTATATGATAGATAGATAGATCGATAGATAGATAGATAGATAGATAGATAGATAGATAGATAGATAGATAGATAGATAGATAGATAGATAGATAGATGTGAAAGGCGCTATATGATAGATAGATAGATAGATAGATAGATAGATAGATAGATAGATAGATAGATAGATAGATAGATAGATAGATAGATGTGAAAGGCGCTATATGATAGATAGATAGATAGATAGATAGATAGATAGATAGATAGATAGATAGATAGATAGATAGATAGATAGATAGATAGATAGATAGATAGATAGATGTGAAAGGCGCTATATCATAGAGAGATCGATGCCCAGAAGCCCACCATTTCCTTTCATGCCACATTCAGTTTGTATTCAGTGACCGGTGGACGTGGTGTGATTTTCATTTAAACAATGATCCACATCTGTCAGGAGCCACACAGTTGACTGTCCCACTGCTCCATCTTGTCCTCCAGTGTCAGTCGAAGTTTGCTGATTCTCAGAACACTACGATTTCAGTTGCAGTTTCTTTTCTGACTTCTTTGTTTTTCTTTCTGCTGTTATTGTTCGGCTCCACTTACATTTAATTCCTCAACAAAACCTCCATTTTCTGATGTTATCCGTTTTTCATAAGCATCAATCCTCTGTTCAAATCCTACCAGTCTACTGAGGGAAGTGCAGGGCTTTTGTGCTCAACTGTACTGCGACGTCTGGGACTCGGTTTATTTTTTGATTAAATATTTTAATTTGCTTCTGTTTGATGCCTGTGGCATTCCTGTTTTTTCCCACTTTATTATTTCCTGTTGGATTCTTCATAATGTCTAACAAACAAAAGATCAGAAGTCTGACCCACATGACTAGGCACAAATGTGTATTTTAGTGTTTTGGGGGGGTGATGCAGCGGATTGTGTTAGCTCCGGGGGTCTGTCCCAGGGTTGGGCCCCTTTCATGTTTTCATCCTGACTGAGTTTTTTTGTGTTTGTTTGGGTCACTCGGCATTAGATGAGCAATTCGAGTGAATTAATAGGTGGATGAATGGAGTCACAGTATTACTGGCTGAAGCTCCCAGTTGATCCTTTTATAGCATCTTTCACATTTCATGTTACACTTTGCAAGTCAATCATAATAAAAAATAAACCACTCTGAATTAGACAATCTGCCTGGTTGTGCTCTGTAAGCACTTTGTTTCCAGGTGTGGCAGCCGGGCTCTGAAGGTCGACATGCAGCGAGTGCCGTGGTGCCAGTTCAGGGGTCACACTTGACTTTTCCCCTTGCAAGCTTTTCACTCATCTAACCCTGAAGCCAATGGGGTGGTTGTTTTAAATGATTGATTTACCAATCAGCCAATCACAGAAGTCCTCCTGGGTACTCATTCTTGATGCATTTGGTGATTCCATGTCACTCCCTGTATGGCGCTTGTCCATTTTCTGTGTGCAATCATAATCATCGCTTCTGGGGTCCATCCACCTGGACCCGCCTCTTCCTCCCAGAATGCCTAATAAACAGAAGAGGAGGGTCCAGGTGGACGGTCCCCAAAATGACGTCAGAGGTGGAAAGGTGTCAGTCTTCCTTTCTGCAGAGGAAGAAGAAGAGAGGTGGTTATTATGCAGTGTCACCTCACGTGGCCATCACCGAAGCCCTTAAGCAGTTTCCGAAGTGCACGTATGTGACAAGGCGTAATATGAATGTATTCTGTACGTATGTTTTTGTGTATTCTATAGTTTTCTAACAGAAGGATTACGTTTAGTGGCATGCTTTTCAGTTTGACTTATTTTTGTAAAGTTTCCTATTAATACCGCCTTATTCCAGGGGGCCACAGCACAATGGGGGGCTCAGTAAACTTTTAAGGGCTCTGTGAACCATTTTTAAATTGCTGGAAAATACTCAAATGATGAAAATCAAAGTTCAGCTGGGGTGACAGACTTATTGTTCTAACCTCCTTGGTGTGAACCTCAAGTGTGACTCGGGCTCCGAATTCTGTGTAAATGTGGTGTGACCAACAGGGGGCATTGCAGCACCCCAGACCCCAAAAACAACGACGTAGACACAAATCCCAGGTTCAAAAGAGCTTTTAATTAAACAGATCACTTTGTACAGGCTGCGTCTTAAACTTTACAGTCAGCAGCTCAGTTACAATCCTCTTCCTCCCCTCGTCTCCAGACTCTGACTGCCTTTCCTAGGTAGAGCGGATTCTTTAATGGAGGACCATAATATTGGATGACAGAAACACTTCTGGGTTGAGCCAATGTCCCATAAAACAGGGAGGTCTGTTCTCAGCAACGTCCCCTGGTGGCACCCAAGGACCTCGACAGTGCTGCCCTGATCCAAACTACAAGGCCCAGGTAAACGTTTGAGTGTCCAAACTGGGACCATACCAGAGAAACACTGCCACCTGTAATGTTGGGGGAGAAATTGTCCCCAACATCCAGATTCCCCTAGTCCTTCCATCATGGCCTCTATCTGACTGCAATTAAAACTGGGAATCATCCCAGCTGGGTTGCACCTCCATCCATTAAAGTATTGCCAGTCAGGATGCCTGTCCGTCTGCTATGGGATCTACAACAGTGAAACTCAAGTCAGACTCAGGGTGACAAATAATGTCCCTCTCTCAGGAGCTGCCATTTGGTGGATGAAATAACACCATGCTGTTAACCCTAATTTCTAGGTGTTCTGTCACTTTGTGGTAACTCTCTGGTCTTCTTCTTCTTCTTATGGCTACTCCTGTTACAGTTGTTTGGGTGTGTGTCAAAGTTCCATACTGTGATGTTGGTGCTTAGTTGGGGTTAGACCAAATGGTCTATTAACTTCTTCTTCTTCTTCTTCTTCTTACGGCTGCTCCTGTTGGGTTGCCACAGCGGGTTATCTTCTTCCATATCTACCTGTCCTCTTCTTCTTACTCTGCCACCCTCATCACCTGCATGTCCTCTCTCACCAAGTCCATAAACCTTCACTTAGGCCTTCCTCTCTTCCCCTTAACTGGCAGCTCTATTCTTAGCATCCTTCTCCCAGTATACCCAGCATGCATCTCTCCTCTGCACATGTCTAACCAACACAATCTCGCCTCTCTGACTTTGTCTCCCAACCCTGAGCTGACCCTCTAATGTCCTCATTTCTAATCCTGTCCATCCTCGTCACACCCAATGCAAATCTTAGCATCTTTAACTCTGCCACCTCCAGCTCTGTCTCCTGTGCCACCGTCTCCAATCCATATAACATAGCTGGTCTCACTACCATCCTGTAGACCTTCCCTTTCACTCTTGTTGATACCTGTCTGTCACAAATCCATCCATCCATCCATTTTCCAACCCGCTGAATTTGAACACAGGGTCACGGGGGTCTGCTGGCGCCAAACCCAGCCAACACAGGGCACAAGGCAGGAACCAATCTCGGGCAGGGTGCCAACCCACCGCAGGACACACACAAACACACCAAGCACACACTAGGGCCAATTTAGAATCGCTAATCCACCTATCCTGTCACAAATCACTCCTGACAACTCTAATACATGAATATGTATGAGTGGGGCGGAGCCTTCAATTAAAAGCACAAAGACCTGTCAATGAAAAATTCTACAGCCAGTTTTAGAACAAACTGAACCTGCACCACTGCTCATACTGTGTGATAGTGATAACAATGTGAACTGGTCATCATGCCATGTTTCAGTAATGTTCATATATGGTGTCAGGCGGGACACTACAGCTGACAATCCTGCAAGTCTCTGTTTTCCATTTACGGGTCTATAGGTGTCATGAATATCTGGACAATTTACGACTGCTTGTTGATGAAAGTCTGGTGGAGAAAACAGACGTTGAAACAAACCGCTATGCTGATCATTGTTGGAAAAGGCACAGTAATCCATTTGCTTGTCCCAATCGCTGGCCACCCTTCAGTGCAGACAACATGTTGAGTGGAACCTCGGTTTGCGAGTAACTTGGTTTACAAGTGTTTTGCAAGACAAGCTAAAATTTTTAATAAATTTTGACTTGGTAAACGAGCGAGGTCTTGCAGTACGAGTAGTAAGTATACACTTTGTCTGCTGAGCTTCATGTGATCACAACTGAGCTGATGGTTCTTCTCTCTCTCTCACTGCGGGATTGTGGGCAATCGTCTCCTATTCTCCGTCTGAGTCGGCGTGCTTCACTCATATAGTCAACATCCGTACGAGCGTATACTGTTTACTACAGCATTGTGACTGTGTGTGTGCGCGCGTGTGTGTGTGTGCTGTGACGTGCGAGTCCCCGTCTTGCACCCTAAAACATGAAGTTGAGTCTCAGTACTTTAGCAACACCAGCTTTATTCAGCTTGAAACAGCAACAGCGCGGTTATTTACAGTATACACAGACACAGCAGTCAGGCAGGGCCCTGTGCATTTATAATGTTCCTTGTTCCTTGTATCACCCATCGACGGCAGGCGCTTATAGCATGTCCGCGATCTTTTTGGATTACACTTTTACGGCGAACTGCTACTGCGCTGGGAGACTGCGATTGCTTTGGGACGCTCTTTCGCGTGTCGTCCCGTTGGGTGCAATCCCACAAGAGTTTAGAAACTCACTCACACCAGCCATGATTCTTTTCAAAGGTAAAGTGCAAGTTAATTTGTTTTATGTATTTTTACTTTATATTTTGTATTAATCATTTTTATATGAATAGTTTTGGGTTGTGGAACGAATCATCTGAGTTTCCATTATTTCTTATGGGGAAATTCACTTTGATATACGAGTGCTTTGGACTACAAGCACGTTTCCGCAAATGGGAGCGCGAATGTTACCATATGTGGTGTGATTTCGCTGTTCGTAGGGAAATTTTAAACTTGTAGCGGTGTATCGGCAGCAAAAAACATAGGAATACATTTTATTAGGGTTTCAAGAAAACGTTAGGGGGGGTGCAATTAAAACTGTTATGAAAACTCGGGTTGCAAATACTTAAAGGTTGAGAAACGCTGATGTAAGCACTGACAAACGTCTCATGGTTTACAAGGTCGTTCATGGAAACAGTATATTAAATCCAAATGGGAAGATTCGTTATCAAGTTCTACAATCTGTGCAGACAAAGCTCTGGGCACATCACTCCAGTAGAGGGACCAAGTGGGACAGCAAGGACAATCGATACAGCGTTGTTACATCGTCAGTGCTGCCAATAGCAGACGCTTTTCTTGACCAAAGTTACTGTATACAGTGATCCCTCGCTATATCGCGCTTCGCCTTTCGCGGCTTCACTCTATCGCGGATTTTATATGTAAGCATATTTAAATATATATCGCGGATTTTTTGCTGGTTCGCGGATTTCTGCAGACAATGGGTCTTTTAATTTCTGGTACATGCTTCCTCAGTTTGTTTGCCCAGTTGATTTCATACAAGGGACGCTATTGGCAAATGGCTAAGAAGCTACCCAGCTTACTTTTCTCTCTCTCTCTCAGGCTGACATTCTCTGATCCTGACATAGGGGGTGTGAGCAGGGGGGCTGTTCGCACACCTAGACGATACGGACGCTCGTCTAAAAATGCTGAAAGATTATCTTCACGTTGGCTACCTTCTGTGCAGCTGCTTCGTGAAGTGACATGCTGCCGGTGCTTCGCATACTTAAAAGCACGAAGGGCACGTATTGATTTTTGTATCTGTCTCTCTCTCTGCTCCTGACGGAGGGGGTGTGAGCTGCCGCCTTCAACAGCTTTGTGCCGCGTGCTTGGCATACTTAAAAGCCAAACAGCACCATTGATTTGTTTGCTAGAGATTGTTTTCTCTATCTATGTGACATTCTGTGCTCCTGACACGCACTCCTTTGAAGAGGAAGATATGTTTGCATTCTTTTAATTGTGAGACAGAACTGTCATCTCTGTCTTGTCATGGAGCACAGTTTAAACTTTTGAAAAAGAGACAAATGTTTGTTTGCAGTGTTTGTATAACGTTCCTGTCTCTCTACAACCTCCTGTGTTTCTGCGAAAATCTGTGACCCAAGCATGACAATATAAAAATAACCATATAAACATATGGTTTCTACTTCGCGGATTTTCTTATTTCGCGGGTGGCTCTGGAACGCAACCCCCGCGATGGAGGAGGGATTACTGTAATCATTTCCATACAATTTCTGTACCTCACCTGAACTGCTTGAAATCTTTCCTTCAAAGGAAAACTGATGTAAACGGCACTTTATGACCAAACCACCGTGATACGTTTAGCGACTCCAGTCGTGTGAACACGTCAAGCTCTAGCGTGGAGAAATAGCCGTGGTGCAAAAAAGCAAAATGATTACGATCGAATGGAATGACAATTAAAGAATCTCCTGAAAGTCACTAAGCCCTGTGACTGTGGTGACCTTTCGATAACACAATGGGAAGCATCATTCGTGCGGAGCAGCCACCGACATTCTACCATTCTGTCATGTGCAAGCAACTGGAAAAATGTTGCAAAAAAAGATTTCAACATCTCTTCAAAAAGTGGCCATGTGCATTGATGACTATTTCGAAGCAGATCGAGGGAAGGATGAGCGCTAAATCTGCATCAGTTCAGCAGTGGACGTTCAACATGCCTACAGTGAAGAATGGTGGTGGCAGCAGCATCCTATGGGTTGCTTCTCAGCAGCAGAGACAAGGAGACTGGTCAGGGAAGGATGAAGGCAGCCAAAAACAGAGAGGTCCTCATGGAAAACCTTCTCCAGAGTGCACATGACCTCATTGCACAACAATGACCCAAAGCATACAGCCAAGTGTAAGAACGCTAGGGGTCGCTGTTGCCCCGTAAACCCAACAGACAGATACACAGACACAGGGTAAAAGCACAAAGAAGATCCTTTGCTTATTTTTTCTTCTTCAGGGTGCCCTGTAAGCACGACAGCCACCGGACACAAATAAAGAAACAATGAATCAATACAATTGTCTCCTCCACACCTCTCAGCAAGCTCTGTCTTCTACCTCCCAGCTCCGGCTCGCTTGCTGGGTCTCCACCAGTCCTTCCATCCCTGTGACTTGCTAGCACTTCCGGGTTAGATGGAGAATCCCAACTCTTTAAATCAGTCCGGAAGTATTGTGGAACTCCCGTCCTCATGACTTCCAAGCACTTCCGAGCTGCAAGGGAAGCATGACTCCCCAAAGTCCTTTCACAGCTCCCCCTGGTGGCACCCACAGCACCCAACAGGGCTGAGAAACTGGACTCCAAGTCCCAGGATGCCCTGTGGGAATCCAGGGCACCGCTACACTCCAGGGGAGCTGCCATCTAGCGTTTTGGGGGAGGCAGTGTCCTGAAAAAGCTGCCTTCCCTCATCCTTCCATCACAGGGGTGTCCAGGCCTGGGATTAGCTGCCGGCCGTCTGCCACACAAGACAACGCTGGAGTGACAAGTCTCTGAGTGTCCCTGAGTGGCCCAGTCCAGCCCAGGCTTAAACCCCATGGAAGACGTATGGAGAAAGATGAAGATGGCAGTTCACAGAACTTGAGAGGATCTGCCAGGAAGAATGGGATGAACTGTCCACATTCAGGAGTACAAAGCTTACAGAGGCTTACTCAGGGAAGACCTGAAGATGGAATTGCTGCCTGAGGGGCTTACACAAAGTATGGAATTAGGCATTGGAATACTTAATGTGTGGGCGGCACGGTGGTGCAGTGGGTAGCGCTGCTGCCTCGCAGTTGGGAAACCTGGGGACCTGGGTTCGCTTCCCGGGTCCTCCCTGAGTGGAGTTTGCATGTTCTCCCCGTGTCTAGGTGGGTTTCCTCCCACAGTCCAAAGACATGCAGGTTAGGTGGATTGGCGATTCTAAATTGGCCCTAGTGTGTGCGTGGTGTTTGTGTGTGTCCTGCGGTGGGTTGGCACCCTGCCCGGGATTGGTTCCTGCCTTGTGCCCTGTGTTGGCTGGAATTGGCTCCAGCAGACCCCCGTGACCCTGTGTTCAGATTCAGTGGGTTGGAAAATGGATGGATGGGTACTTAATGTGGAAGAGAGATCTCAGTTTGTGACTTTTAATTAATTTCTAGATGTTTCTGAACATTGTCGTTATTGGTAGATGTAGATTGGTGGGTAAAAATGTCAGATTTATCCATTTAACACAAAGAAGTCTGCAGAAGGTGAAGGGATCTGAGTACTTTCTGAATCCCCTATACTTTCTCATCTCTTTCTCTTAAGGTGCCTAATGCCTACAGGCTCTGCCAACGTTCTGCTGCCCAGAATGCTGGCATTTTCTAACATGCTAAGCATAACCTGCAAGACTCAAAACAGAGGAAGGTTTTCCCATGAGGGCCAGTTGATGGGTTTCTTTTTGACCAGGGTGTACTATCTGGCAAGTGGGGGGCTCTCCAAAAATGAAAGTACCTGATATGGAAGAGCAGAGCTGGTGTTAGAAATCTTATAGTACCCAATGAACACACTGAGTGGGCTACAAACCCCCAAAGCTACTTTCTCATGGACCTCCTGTTCTGGCAGCTCATTATATCACTTGAGAGGAAATTTGAACCAGAGAGGCGTGGAGGAGGAAGTTGACTACAAATAGAAGCGTGTGAAGTACGACAGAGTCAGACGAAGACAGACGGAGAAAGAGAGAGAAGGAGGAGACGGAGCACCACTACCACCACCACCACCACCATCATGCCCTGGGAAAGCCTGTTGCTGCTTTCAGTCCTGAACCTACTCCATGGGCAGCTGGGAGGTAAGATGAGGGTGTCGAAGCCACCCTGTGGAGGTGCTCACTCTGGGGGTAGCTCAACACCCAACCCGTAATGTCTTTCTGATTTTTGTGATTATCTGGCTACAATAATCGTGCAATATGGGGGTGGACTGAGGGATGGATAGAATATGGAGGTGAGGTGGATGGTCTTTGATTCACATCTCTTTGTGTCGATAGTGCAGTTTACTTTTATGGTATATGATAAAGTAACATGGTGGTTAAATGTTCACAGTGAGTGGCACAGTGCTGCCATACAGCTTAAGGGACATGGCATACTCTGTTAGATTCGATAAACTTTATTAATTCCACTGGGATATTAAGATGTGAATGAACCTGCACCAGAGTGCACAGCACCTCAGACTGGGGCGATGGCTCACCTTTCAGCATGACAATGACCTGAGGTGTAAAAACAAGACAACACTTGGGTGACTTCAGGAGACATCTATCTATCTATCTATCTATCTATCTATCTATCTATCTATCTATCTATCTATCTATCTATCTATCTATCTATCTATCTATCTATCTATCTATCTATCTATCTATCTATCTATCTATCTATCTATCTATCTATCTATCTATCTGTTATATAGTGCCTTTCATATCTATCTATCATATAGTGCCTTTCATATCTATCTATCTGTTATATAGTGCCTTTCATATCTATCTATCATATAGTGCCTTTCATATCTATCTATCTATCTATCTATCTATCTATCTATCTATCTATCTATCTATCTATCTATCTATCTATCTATCTATCTATCATATAGTGCCTTTCATATCTATCTATCTATCTATCTATCTATCTATCTATCTATCTATCTATCTATCTATCTATCTATCTATCTATCTATCTATCTATCTATCTATCTATCACCGTGGGTGCAGGTTTTCATTATAACCATTTTCTTAATGAGTGACCTGATTTTGCTGCTAATTAACTTCTTTTGAATTCATTTTAATTGACCTGCTCTTGAAGACTCAGACCCCTTAATTGTTTCTTTGTCCTTAATTAGCAGCCAATCAATAATGAGATACAAAATGAGCCAAAACAATTGGTGTCCATCACACAATATCTGAAAATAAAGAAAGATGAAGGTCTCAGGAATGTCAATCTGCTCAGGTACAATACAATACAATTTATTTTTGTATAGCCCAAAATCACACAAGAAGTGCTGCAATGGGCTCTAACAAGCCCTGCCTCTTGACTCCCAAAAAAAAAACCTTGTAGGGAAAAATGGAAGAAACCTTGGGAAAGGCAGTTCAAAGGGAGACCCCTTTCCAGGTAGGTTGCGCGTGCAGCGGGTGTCAAACAGAAGGGGGCCAATACAATACAATACACAGAACAGAACAAAGTCCACAAAACATTTTAACAGAGCTCTTAGAAAGAGAAAATCCACAATTTCGGAAATGGCTGCTAATGTACCACAAGAACAGCAACAAGACAGACAGACAGACAGACAGACAGACAGACAGACAGACAGACAGACAGACAGACAGACAGACAGATAGATAGATAGATAGATAGATAGATAGATAGATAGATAGATAGATAGATAGATAGATAGATAGATAGATAGATAGATAGATAGATAGATAGATAGATAGATACTTTATTAATCTGCAAGGGGAAATTCACATACTCCAGTAGCAGCATACTGATACAAAAAAAACAATATTAAATTAAAGATTGATAACAATGCAGGTAAAAACAGACAATAACTTTGTATAATGTTAAATGTTAGCGTTTACCCCCACCCCCGCCCCCCAGGGTGGAATTGAAGAGTCGCAAAGTGTGGGGGAGGAATGATCTTCTCAGTCTGAACATAACACATTTCAATGCTGTACTTTTTACATTTATTTAAAAATCTATAGCAGATACACAAGCATTTTGCAGTGTAAATCTATCTATACTAATTATTAAAAGGCAAAGCCCTCACTGACTCACTGACTGACTGACTGACTGACTCACTCACTCACTCATCACTAATTCTCCAACTTCCCGTGTAGGTGGAAGGCTGAAATTTGGCAGGCTCATTCCTTACAGCTTGCTTACAAAAGTTAGTCAGGTTTCATTTCGAAATTCTACGCGTAATGGTCATAACTGGAACCTGTTTTTTGTCCATATACTCTAATGGAGGAGGCAGAGTCACGTATCGCGTCATCACGCCTCCTACGTAATCACGTGAACTAAAAACAAGGAAGAGATTTACAGCACGAGTCAAACGCGGGAACGAAGGTAAATGACGTTAATTTTTGAGTGTCTTTTAATACTGTGTAAGCATACATATTAACACATGTGCAATTAAACGTGTGCATTTACGGGGTGATTTCTCAGGCTTAAAAGCTTGCCTTTTATTAAAAAGGTAAATGCAAACTGTTTTCATTCTGAAGGGCACAAACCACGTTAGATTTCAGACGTTAAACGCGCAAAAATGTCGGTACACCAGATAAATAAGCGCAACATATTATCAGTTGTATTGTATGCTTACAATACATATAGAAATGTGTTAATCGTTAACTAATATTATGGGATGGTGTTTTTCGACTCACGCCTTGATTTAAACGATTGCATTTCTTGGTGGGTTTGCGTAGCTTATTGTCAATATCTTTACACGTCTTTTTAAGACTTAATTTAAAAAGGTTTTCTTTTCTTCTTAATTAAAATTTAAAAGCAATACTTCACCGCTGCGAAGCCCTTCTAGCGCTGACATCCGAGGTTCGATTACCGTAAGCGAGTGCAGTGAGTGTGTATGCCTGATGAGCCAAGAATAAGGGGGAAAGACGTGTCGCGTACTCTTTGCATTATTTGACAGTAAACTATTTTCAACCATTCTATGATCTGTCGTTTAAATCAAGAATCATTACATCTTCCTTTCTTAAAGAGAAGTAAGGCAGTACTTATAAGCTTACATATATATATATATATAGACATACATACATATATTTATATATGTATATCCGAAGCCGTGCAAGCACACTCTTGAGAATGCAACGTATAGTTGTACAGGAGAAAAGCAATCTTGCCTCAAATCAATGGCAACCTTTTGTAGGTCTATGAAGTAAATTTAAACTTTAGGTTTACACGGTGCTTTGTTTCCGAAGTACCTGCACTCATGAATATGTCTGTATGTGTCAGTCGCTCAAATCCACGCGCTTCGCACCGGCGAAGTACCGCTTTTAAATTTTTATTAAGAAGAAAAGAAAACCTTTTTAAATTGAGGGAAAATATACTAATAACAGTTTGTTAAGGATCTGTTTTTTTGTGAAGCTGCCTTCACTCGAGTGATCACTTCGAGCTGACTTGCTGGCCAACTATAAGCGTTACCTGGTCGGTAACCACCCATACAATCAGATTGTGAATCAGACTACGAATGCCGTGAATGTAATTACCCCGATCTACATGTTGTCAAATAAACGAACCATACGCCGTGGCGCAATTTTAGGGGCTTCGCCTCTAGCGCTGACGTCCGAGGTTCGATTCCCGTAAGGGAGTGAAGTGAGTGGCTGGTTACCTACCAGGTAACGCTTATGGTTGGCCAGCAAGTGAGGTAACATCAGCCACGGTGCCTTCAGTTGTGAGAAGCAGATCATAGAATGGTTGAAAATAGTTTACTGTCAAATAATGCAAAGAGTACGCGACACGTCTTTCCCCCTTATTCTTGGCTCATCAGGCGTACACACTCACTGCACTCGCTTACAGTAATCGAACCTTGGACGTCAGCGCTAGACGGGCTTCGCAGCGGTGAAGTATTGCTTTTAAATTTTAATTAAGAAGAAAAGAAAACCTTTTTAAATTAAGTCTTAAAAAGACGTGTAAAGATATTGACAATAAGCTACGCAAACCCACCAAGAAATGCAATCGTTTAAATCAAGGCGTGAGTCAAAAAACACCATCCCATAATATTAGTTAACGATTAACACATTTCTATATGTATTGTAAGCATACAATACAACTGATAATATGTTGCGCTTATTTATCTGGTGTACCGACATTTTTGCACGTTTAACGTCTGAAATCCAACGTGGTTTGTGCCCTTCAGAATGAAAACAGTTTGCATTTACCTTTTTAATAAAAGGCGAGCTTCTAAGCCTGAGAAATCACCCCGTAAATGCACATGTTTAATTGCACATGTGTTAATATGTATGCTTACACAGTATTTTTAGTTTTTTTTTCTTTCTTCAGTAATATTTAATCTCCTTAAAGAAAAATAACATATGCATTTTACTTTTTTTGTATCTCTTTAGTAATATTTTAGTGTAAAAGGATAACCAGTATTTAAACCTTTTATGTTACTTTATAAAGTTATTTTACACAATGTTGAAAAATTTATAAGAAAGCTACATATTTTGGCAGCTGCTGCTTTAATTTTCAATGAAATGAAAAAAGCTCTCCAAGAGAAAACCTCAATGAAGAAGAAACAGTTTGCACTATCTAAAAAGGAGAAACCCTCATTTATAAAGGTTTGCTGCAGATGACTTAACTGAAAATAAATGAATAGTTCCTATGTGTATAATACATATTTATCTATTTTACTTATGCCTTTATTCCACCAACTTACAACATCTGAGGTACAATTTGTTACATTACTTTTGTTTTTTGCAGCACAAGCAGGTGAAGTGACTTCCTCAGGGTCACACAGTGGTGTCAGTACCACGATTTGAACTGACAAGCTCCGGGTTTGCTGAAATATTACTGAAGAAAGAAAAAAAACGAAAACGGGCAAATAGGGCTATGCATACAAATGTCCATCCATCCATTATCCAACCCGCTATATCCTAAATACAGGAGCCAATAAGTAGATATGTATATATACAGTATATACAGTAATCCCTCCTCCATCGCGGGGGTTGCGTTCCAGAGCCACCCGCGAAATAAGAAAATCCGCGAAGTAGAAACCATATGTTTATATGGTTATTTTTATATTGTCATGCTTGGGTCACAGATTTGCACAGAAACACAGGAGGTTGTAGAGAGACAGGAACGTTATTCAAACACTGCAAACAAACATTTGTCTCTTTTTCAAAAGTTTAAACTGTGCTCCATGACAAGACAGAGATGACAGTTCTGTCTCACAATTAAAAGAATGCAAACATATCTTCCTTTTCAAAGGAGTGCAAAGCAAGCAGTCAAAAAAAAAATCAATACGGCTTTTTGGCTTTTAAGTATGCGAAGCACCGCCGGTACAAAGCTGTTGAAGGCGGCAGCTCACACCCCCTCTGTCAGGAGTAGGAAGACAGAGAGAGAGAGATAGAGAGAGATAGCGAGAGACAGATAAAAAAAATCAATACGTGCCCTTTGAGCTTTTAAGTATGCGAAGCTCCGTGCAGCATGTCCTTCAGGAAGCAGCTGCACACAGCCCCCCTGCTCACACCCCCCTACGTCAGCGCGAGAGAGAGAGAGAGAGAGAGAAAGTAAGCTGGATAGCTTCTCAGCCATCTGCCAATAGCGTCCCTTGTATGAAATCAACTGGGCAAACCAACTGAGGAAGCATGTACCAGAAATTAAAAGACCCATTGTCCGCAGAAACCCGCGAAGCAGCGAAAAATCCGCGATATATATTTAAATATGCTTACATATAAAATCCGCGATGGAGTGAAGCCGCGAAAGGCGAAGCGCGATATAGCGAGGGATCACTGTATATCCATTCATCCATTTTCCAACCCGCTGAATCCGAACACAGGGTCACGGGGGTCTGCTGGAGCCAATCCCAGCCAACACAGGGCACAAGGCAGGAAACAATCCTGGGCAGGGTGCCAACCCACCACAGGCAGTATATATATGTATATATATATATATATATATATATATATATATATATATATATATATATATGTGAATGTATGTATGTATGTATATATGTATGTCTATATTTATATGTATATATATATATATATGTAGATATGTAAATTTGTATATGTATATATATATGTATATGTAGATATGTGTATATGCAGATATGTATATATATATATGTATATATGTTTATGTATATATATGGTTACATAACCTCTTTAACACACTACTTCTCCGCTGTGAAGCGCGGGTATTTTGCTAGTCTTAAATATACAACAAAAAATTATTAAACGTTTCTACAGCTTTCTTGAAAGTATGTTTTATTACGAGTTCTTATACTTAAAATTAACAGTTGAGAAACAGGGTTACTTACCAGAAATCCTCCATTATAAAAGTCTGCTGCTGAAAATGACCAGACAGGTATAGCCACATCCACTCCACTTGGGAAAGTGTTCTTCTTTTTTGGCAGTTGGAAAGCCATCACGCTGGAAGGTTCGACCGGAAGAACATACAAACGGCCCCTCAAACACAGCACACGAACAACATAAAATATTAGGTTAACTGAAATAGGATTTTTACGTTTATTCCCTCCACCATAACTTACTTTGGTACAAACAATTTTTCTTACTTTGATTGAGATCTAAAACTAAATATTTCAATACTAAATGACTAATCTTAAGTTGCTTGAAAGAGAAAATTTACGTTAAATGAACAACATCAATGTTGTACTTTTTTCAGTGCAGACCAGTGGATACATTTATTTTATGTTATTATTATTAGTATTTTTTACTTTTCATGGTGACAGGTGAGCCTCGGCCTGTCTCCTCTGACCGCACGCCCCTGTACTGAAGTGCAGTCCTGGTGCCAGAGAAGTGCTGGACTTCCACTAAGTCAGTGGTTCCCAACCTTTTTTTGGCCATGCGCCACCTCGGCCTCTCTAAAATCATGATGTCCCTCACTGTATATACCTTATCCTTATTATTACCTATTCAAAACGTGAACTCCTTAGTTCATGTCATTAATTTGGTCTAAACAAGCATCCAAAGAACATGGAAACTAAAAAGGGAAAGGACAAAGAAATCACTAAGAAATTGTAAAAAAATATATATATACACAGGTATATATATATATATATATATATATATATATATATATATATATATATATATATATATATATATATATAATATGAAGTAATATGAAAATACAGAAAATACAGAAAATACAGTTTTGAAAACATATAATAAGAGACGTGATATTCATAAATACAAAATAACTTTAATGACAGCTTTTTCTGTAATATTTTGATCATTTTATATTTTTGTTATATTGCAAAATTTTATAATCATTGTTACAATTCATATTATTTTAATGGTAAAAACGCTTTCTAAGTAGCATCTGTATCCTCTAGGGGTGCGATCAGCCCCCCTGCTCACAGTTTATATAAATATGTAAATGTCTCTGTAAAAAATTAAAATTTATTTGTTTATTTTTTTCTATCATTTTTAACAGTGAATTTCTGTTTTTTCATTTTATAAATTGTTTAACATACCTTAATTCTTGAATTCCTCTCCCCTAAAAAATCAAATTGCCCCCGAGTTGGGGATCACCGCATTAAGTACTGATCCAGCTGGTCCTGCTCTGAAACTCCAAGACTCTTTATCTTCTTCCCGCACGCTGCATTTATTTTTATTATCATCTGCGCTGCAATTAAAGTATTTCCACATGTTACTTTCTCGCTTTCTAACTGCAAACATCTGTGCAAAACTCGCCATCGTCAACCACACGTGCTTACGGATTCAACACAATGAACCAAATGTGCTCAACAAACAAATAACGGTCCTTTACAGAAGTTGCGCCACGTGACTACAGTAAGCCCGAGTTACAAGATCATCGCATAGTAAACAGCGCAACATAACTGAAGGCTCAGGGCGACCTACAAACAACCCCTCTGCACGACTGAACCGGATTGAACTTAAATGCTAAAAATGCTATTTTAGTGTTTAGACCTGTTAGGTGTGAGAATACTTTCTTTTTCTTTAATTCGTGATTCAGGCCTTTAACATTCCAGCTCACAAAGTTAACTGTCCAGTCTTTGAGACATTGCTTCTGAGCTTTTATTGTCATTTTTAAGTCTTAACTAAAAATAAGACAGCTATGACCTTAATTTCCAATTTTCCCAGGAGTTATTGCCCTGAAGGCTATTGTTACGTTGGCATTGATAATTACAAGGATTAAAAAGATAGATTAGAGATAGCTTGCTCTCTTTCTCTCTCCCTCTAGTACCAACCCCATTTTGCCACCCCACGTGAGGCTGAACCCCACTTTCCAAAGTCCCAGTCCTCTGACATACGTAGAGACAGAGCATGTCCAAAAACGAAACAAGCCCCCCGGCAGCAGCATATGAGGAATACAATTGAGATATCTATTGCCAAAAGTGGCCCTGGATAAGCATAGTAAACCCTAATATGATAATAACAATAAACCAAGGGTATGATGTTAAAACAGTCTCCTTTAGAAGAATAGAAAAAAAAAAGAATTATTAATTTCTTTGACATATACATTCCCTGCGGTGGGTTGGCACCCTGCCCGGGATTGGTTCCTGCCTTGTGCCCTGTGTTGGCTGGGATTGGCTCCAGCAGACCCCCGTGACCCTGTGTTCAGATTCAGCAGGTTGGAAAATGGATGGATGGCATATACATTCCTATATGTATATAATACGCATATAATTGTAATTAAAGCATAAGTGTCTGAGAAGGGAAAAGGATGTATAGTTACAGTACCAGTATCACTGCAAGCAGATCAAACAACCGGTAAGATCTTCTTTGCCATGCCATGACAGGATGCGACTCATGATCGTATTTCAAAAAAGTGTCAGAATCAGCTTTCTTAACTCTTCTGCTGCTTCCTCCGTTGTGGTAAAGATGTAATTCTTGTCTTGAATATCCAGTTTCAGTTTGGCAGGGTACAAGAGGCTGGATCTGATCTCGGTTTTCCATTTAATGTTGTAAAAAGCGGCACGCATAGCAGCTGTTGAGGGTGAGAAATCCAAGAAAATGCGAATGTGGTTATTTTCAAATATAATCTCTTGTTTCTGTCTAAGAAGTGACATTACATGTAATTTAAATTGTAATTTCTCAAAGCGCACGATAAGACTCCTAGGTTTAGAGGTATTTGATCCCCGTATGCGGTAAGCTGCTGCTATTTCAGTGTCAGATTTGAAGTCCTCTCTGGTTATTTTTGAGAATAGCTCAGCTACGAATTTCACCGGGTTTGACCTTTGATTCTAATATTATTCCTTCTGCATCCATCTTCCAGTGCAGCAAGTCTGTCTCCGAGTTTTTTACATTCGGAATTTGCAGCTGTTACTTTCCCATCCACACTAAATGCCAGATGTTCGGCTGTTTCAATTCAAGTCGTGAATGTTCGCTTAATGTCTTCCAACTGATCGCTGAGTGCTCTCAGTTTTTTCTCAAACTTAGACGCATTTTCCTGAATGTGTTCCTTAACAAAAATGCTATTGCTTTTTTTTTCATTTTTACTCAATTTTCATTCTCGTTTTAGTTCGTTCACATATCACTAATTTTTGTTTTTATTTAGTTTCAGGGGATTTGCAGACATTTTTGTCACACATTGTAGAAATGACAACACTTTTTTCTACATGCCCCCAAACCCCCCATTTGAGGACATCCTAATGCTTGGGAAACAGCAATGGCAGGTCTGTTAAAGCCGTCACACTTAGGAGTTTGTCGCATATCCCTGGCAAGCCATGACATACATCACCAGGTGCAGCCATCTTCAGCTCCTGCTTGTTTTGTGGGGCTTGTTCCCTTCAGTTTTCTCTTCAGCATATGGAAGGCCTTCTCAATTGGATTTAAATCTGGTGACTGGCTTGGCCATTCAATAATTGTCCGTTGTTTAGCTTTGTTAAACTCCTTAGCAGTCTGTTCGGCTCCTTATCTTGTTGGATGAAGCACCGTCCAGTGAGTTTGGAGGGACTTGAGCAGATGAGATGTTTCTACACACCTCAGAGTTCATTGTGCCGCTGCAGTCAGCAGTTTCATCATCAATGAAGAGAAGTGTGCCAGGACCTGTGGCAGCCATACCTGACATAACACCCCCAGCACTTCCATGTTTAACAGATGAGGTGGTCTGCTTTGGCTCTTGGGCAGTTCCTTGTCATCTCCATACTTTGCTTTTTGTCATCACTCTGATGAGGTCCATCTTAGTCTCGTCTGTTCACAAGACCTTTTTCCCAGAATTCTGCAGGCTCTTGGAAGTCCTTTTTCACAAACTGTAATCTGGGCATCCTGTTTTATGGTCTCCATCTTGCAGCGTGTCCTCTGTGCTTCTATTCATGAAGTCTTCTGCTGATAGTCGTCTCACACACGTTGGCCCCCTGAAGACTGTGTATGATCAGTCAGACAGGTGATTGTGGATTTTCCTTGACCATGGTGAAGATTCTTCTTTCACCGGAAATGGAGGTCTTCCTTGGCCTACCAGTCCCTTTGTGATTACTGAGCCCACCAGTGTGTTGTTTTTCTTCTTCTTGATATTCCAGACAGTTGATTTCGGTCATCCTAAGGTTTTGCCAATGTCTTCAATGGTTTTATTTTTGTTTTTCATCCTCATAATGGCTTCTTTGACTTTCATTGGCACAGCTCTTGTCCTCATGTTGAACAATGGCAGCTACAGACTCCAATGAGTAGAAGCAAGCCAAGATATCTTAGGAAGCAATGAAGCCCACCTGAGGAATCACAATCACCTGTGATGCCAATTGTCTCAAACGTTATGATGACGTGAAATGGGCAGACCACATAGAGAAAGTGTTGTGTGACCGAAGTGTCTGCAAATCTCCTTACAATAGAAAGTCTGCAATGTGCACTTTAATCACGAGATCTGAATTGTTTGATTTGTAATTTTAAACTGTGGAGCTTTTTAAATCAAAGAAAAATGGGTCTTTGTCCAAAAACTTATGGAGGGCACAGTATTTCAAAGTGTTTAAACGAGCATTATACTGGTGAATTCAGCGGGATCCGTGCATCACTACTGACTAGATAGATAGATAGATAGATAGATAGATAGATAGATAGATAGATAGATAGATAGATAGATAGATAGATAGATAGATAGATAGATAGATAGATAGATAGATAGATAGATAGATAGATAGATAGATAGATAGATAGATAGATACTTTATTAATCCCAATGGGAAATTCACATTCTTCAGCAGCAGCATACTGATACAATAAATAATATTAAATTAAAGAATGATAATAATACAGGTAAAAAAACAGACAATAACTATGTATAATGTTAAATATTAACGTTTACCCCCCCTGGTGGAATTAAAGAGTCGCATAGTTTGGGGGAGGAACGATCTCCTCAATCTGTCTGTGGAGCAGGACAGTGACAGCAGTCTGTCGCTGAAGCTGCTCTTCTGTCTGGAGATGACATTATTTAGTGGATGCAGTGGATTCTCCATAATTGATAGGAGCCTGCTGAGCGCCCTTCGCTCTGCCACAGATGTTAAACTGTCCAGCTCCATGCCAACAATAGAGCCTGCCTTCCTCACCAGTTTGTCCAGGCGTGAGGCGTCTTTCCTCTTAATGCTGCCTCCCCAGCACACCACTGCGTAGAAGAGGGCGCTCGCCACAACTGTTTGATAGAACATCTGCAGCATCTTATTGCAGATGTTGAAGGAAGCCAGCCTTCTAAGGAAGTATAACCGGCTTTGTCCTTTCTTGCACAGCGCATCAGTATTGGTAGTCCAGTCTAATTTATCATCCAGAAGTATGCAGTGATTACTGTCAGTTGTGCCACAGTATGGAATGTGGAGGGGTGTGAGTGAGAAGTCCCAAAATAGTGGGGATGCCCACCGAGCATATCTCATTTAATTAAAAAATAAAAAATGCAAAAAATGAACTTAATATCCGCATGATGGAACTATCAAAAAAACACAGGCAATAGCCGCTTATCTCCCTGAAGCAGCTTTCTCTGGCTACTACAGGCCTGTGGTCGTTCCTCAGGTCCAAATGAGACAGCACCGTCAACCGTCTCCCTTTTACACCGGCCAGACAGGAAGGGGCGGGGCTTCTTTCACTCCATTGCTCTCAAGGGGGGGGCGGGGTTTCTCTGTCCTGTGAGGGATAAAGGAGACAAGACTGTTAGAGACAGCCTGGAAGGTGACCACTCTGTAACGCATGTGTGACAAAGGACATCACTGTGCACCTTCGGATTTTCTGAGATTGGACAAAACTACCATACATGTAGGGTGCTTCCATTTCTGCTCGTATTTGACTTTTCGAAATACAGAGTTCTCGCCTTAGTGTTTTCAACTTTGCATTTTGGTTTCTAATTGGGCTTTGGTAAAAAATGTCAGGAACCTTTTGTTCAGTTTAGACTTGTATTTCATCTTTATTTAAAAAATACTTCTGCTTTTACTAACAAAAGGATAAGAATGCCATCTCGGAGAAATTAGGGTTAGAGAACTGGCAAGTCTGTTGGCCTGAATGGCCTGTTCTCATGTAGATTGTTCAAATTTTCTAGCACTCCGGTGGTCCCTCCTCACAAGCAAATTTTCCTTTTCTTTCCAAGCAAAAGACGTCCAGGTCCTACAAGACGTCCAGTGTTGTATGCAGTACTCCAAGGGCAGTGTCCGCCTCAGAGATGTTCTGTACTTTGAAATGCAGGTGGATGGACCTGACTGCAACATCCCAGCGCTCATGTAAGTCACGAAAATATAAGAGTTGTGAAAAACAAGGAGAAACCAATCAGCACGTTCATCCTGCACAGTTGTTTGGGTGTGTGTCAAAGCTCCAGACTGTGATGTTAGTGCTTAGTTGGGGTTGGACCAAATGGTAAACACTGTTATGAACGTCTTCTTCTTATTCTTTCGGCTGCTCCCATTAGGGGTTGCCACAGCAGATCATCTTCTTCCATATCTTCCTGTCCTTGTCATCTTGCTCTGTCACACCCATATCCTGCATGTCCTCTCTCACCACATCTATAAACCTTCTCTTTGTCCATCTTGTTCGCTGGCAGCTCTATCCTTAGCATCCTTCTCCCAATATACTCAGCATTTCTCCTCTGCACATGTCCAAATCAACGCAATCTTGCCTCTCTGACTTTGCCTCTGAACCATCCCACCTGAGATGTCCCTCTAATGTTCTTCTTCTTCTTTCGGCTGCTCCCGTTAGGGGTTGCCAAAGCGGATCATCTTCTTCCATATCTTCCTGTCCTCGTCATCTTGCTCTGTCACACCCATAACCTGCATGTCCTCTCTCACCACATCCATAAACCTGCTCTTGCCTGTCAGCTCTATCCTTAGCATCCTTCTCCCAATATACTCAGCATCTCTCCTCTGCACATGTCCAAACCAACGTAATCTCCCCTCTCTGACTTTGTCTCCCAACTGTATGAACACTGAAGAGAAAATGCTCTTCAGAACCTTATTTTAGATACTAATTAATAGCCAGGAGATGGAATGAAGCATAAAGGAATAAACTCAAAGGGTTTGTACATGGGGATCATGGGGTCACAAACTAGTGACTCATGGTCAGTAAAGGTATCTGGGTGAGACAATGGGATAAATTAGCTGTTAGCAAACCAAGTGAGCAATGAATGGATTGAGTGGTCTTCTCTTGTCTTGTCAAATTTCTTAGGTTCTTCCTCTCAGATGCTCTTTGTTGGGCAAGAGGGTTGAGTTAGGTTGACGGTGTTTTCTGACTTGTTCTCTGTCCTGTGCTGGCAGACTGTACACCAAGCAAGGGGTGAAATGTGCCAACCCTCGGCAGAGCCGCACCAGGAGGCTGTACAGAAGGCTGTTTAGGCAGCTTCAGAAGGAGGCCAGCGGGCAGCTGTGAGCAAAATGTGCCAGGTATTGCATGAGTCCATATGTTGGAATATTTTAACATTGAAGGTTGCCCCTATCTATTGATACTCCAACCATCCCAATCTAATTCAACACCCTGGATTTCCTTGAAAGCTTGCATATTGTAATCTTTCTAGTTAGCCAATGAAAGATGTCATTGTGCTTAACTTCTCACTACATCCATAATGGTTAATACAGTACAACATCCTAGTACTACCAATGAAAAGTAACTTTTCACATTTTCTTGTTATGCACAACTGAATCCCAGTAGATTTCATTTGGGTTCCTGGTACTGTTTAACAAAAGAAAGGCTCTTCAATGTCAAAGTGGCAACAGATCTCTGCAAAGTGCTCTAAATTAATTACCAATATAACAAACAAAATAATTGATTGCATAAGAATTCACTATATATCGTATAATAGATAGATATGCAACGCATTATGTAATAATGATAGATAGATAGATAGATAGATAGATAGATAGATAGATAGATAGATAGATAGATAGATAGATAGATAGATAGATAGATATGAGAGGCACTATATAATAAGTAGATATGAAACGCATTATGTAATGATAGATAGATAGATAGATAGATAGATAGATAGATAGATAGATAGATAGATAGATAGATAGATAGATAGATAGATAGATAGATAGATAGATAGATAGATAGATAGATGTGAAAGGCACTATATAATAAGTAGATATGCAAGGCATTATGTAATGATAGATAGATAGATAGATAGATAGATAGATAGATAGATAGATAGATAGATAGATAGATAGATAGATAGATAGATAGATATGAAAGGCACTATATAATAAGTAGATATGAAACGCATTATGTAATGATAGATAGATAGATAGATAGATAGATAGATAGATAGATAGATAGATAGATAGATAGATAGATAGATAGATAGATAGATGTGAAAGGCACTATATAATGAATAGATATGCAAGGCATTATGTAATGATAGATAGATAGATAGATAGATAGATAGATAGATAGATAGATAGATAGATAGATAGATAGATAGATAGATAGATAGATATGAAAGGCACTATATAATAAGTAGATATGAAACGCATTATGTAATGATAGATAGATAGATAGATAGATAGATAGATAGATAGATAGATAGATAGATAGATAGATAGATAGATAGATAGATAGATAGATAGATAGATAGATAGATGTGAAAGGCACTATATAATAAGTAGATTTGAAATGCATTATGTAATGATAGATAGATAGATAGATAGATAGATAGATAGATAGATAGATAGATAGATAGATAGATAGATAGATAGATAGATAGATAGATAGATAGATAGATAGATAGAATATGAGGTGGGAATAAACAATGAGAGATCTGAAAATTGAAAGTACACCTGATTAGAAGGACTACAATGGACTGTCGCCCTGTCCATGGTTTGTTCCTGGGTTACACACTATGCTAACTGGGATAGGCTCCAGCAGACCCCAGTAACCCTCCTCAGGACTAAGAGGCTTAGTAAATGACTCACTGACCTTATGAGAAGGATATAGGAGTCACTGTGGAGTCAGACAGTGTTCAGAATCCATTAAAAAGGCTAACACAATGTCAGGTTATATAGCGCCTTGATGTGTGGAGTACAAGTCACAGGAGGTTCTGCTCAAGCTTTATAACACACTGGTGAGGCCTCATCTGGAGTCCTATGTGCAGTTTTGGTCTCCAGGCTACAAAAAGGACAAAGCAGTACTAGAAAAGGTCCAGAGAAGAGCAACAGGGCTGAGTCCAGGGCTACATGGGATGAGTTATGAGGAAAGATTAAAAGAGCTGAGCCTTTACAGTTTCAGCAAAAGAAGATTAAGAGGTGACATGATTGAAGTGTTTAAAGTTATGAAGGGAATTAGTGCAGTGGATCGAGACAGTGACTTTAAAATGAGTTCATCAAGAGCACGGGGACACAGTTGGAAATTTGTTAAGGGGAAATTTTACACAAACAATAGGAGGTTTTTCTTCACACAGAGAACTACAGACACATGGAATAAGTGACCAAGTAGTGTGGTAGAGAGTAGGACTTTAAGGGCTTTCAAAACTCAGCTTGATGTTATTTTAGAATAATTAAGTGGACACGACAGACAAGCTTTGTTGGGCTGAATGACCTGCTCTTGTTCGGATTGTTCTAATATTCTAAAGAAGCAGGTAATGACAAAAGTGTGATTAATTTCCTGAAGGTAAATCCACAAAGGATTAGAGAGCACAAAATAATTTAAGACAAACAAGAAAGATAACATAAAGAAGACCTGCGCCTCTCTAGGCCTACCTACTGCCAGACAGAGACCCAATATACTCTTCAAGATGGCTGGTCTACTTGTCCACATTGTCCACAAGCCACCAACTCCTTGCTACTTCTTCTTGAATCACAATGGCTTCCTTTCCTCCATGCAAGGCAAACTCTTGTCTCTGTGAATGAGAGTCTGTATGTCACTCCAAGCACTTCCAGCCTTTGATGTGGAGGTCCATTTAGGCCCCAACCCTGAAGGAGTTGAGAGTCAGTCTTGCATTTGCTGCCAAGTCTCGGCTTGGCCTTTTAAAACTCTTGGAGGCCCCCCTGGCAGTCCCAAACATCTCTGCAGCCTGATCCCAAAATGACCAGAGAGACCCCTGAATAACACGGGCAGCAACATCCTAATGTCCTTGGGGCTGATCAACTTCTTGTTGGGTGCTGCTTTATCAATGGAGGCCCAAAGTAAATTATAGGAATCTTTTGAAATAAAAGATCATGGCTGGAATACCGTCATTCCTGCCCCGGCCAAACAATGGACAGATTTAAAAGGATCAGGTGGAACTCAGTGACAACTCATTTGTTTTGTTTTCAATTTAGGCAGAAGACGCAGAGAGAAGGGCGGCCAAGAAGAGGCTGTCAAAGACATCAAAGACATGGGATTCTTCTTCTTCTTTTGGGGACATAACTCTGATTATAGAATAGAAACGTTTAAATTTTAGTTTGGTAACATGTTTTAGATTAAGGACAACTTATAATGCTTCTGTTAGTCACACACTCTTATGTAACAAAGGGATCTTTCGGTCTTAATAACACTTATAAAGCATTCAAAAAAGGTGGTCCTATATCTGTGTGCAATGTGGCAAACTAAAATAAGGGAGTGATGACAAGTCAAACGAGATTACATGGAGAACCTAGAAAATGTATCTCAGCCCCTTAGATGTTTTCACATTTTATTGTTATACAACATTAAATCACAATGGATTTCATTTGGTTTTCTTAAAATTAAACAGAAAATGACTCTTTAATGTCAAAGTGAAAACAGACCTCTGCAAAGTGGTCTGAATTAATAATGGAAAACACAAAATAACTGATCTCATAAGTAATCACCCCCTTTAATATGATCCACCTAAATCAGCACTGGTACAGCCCAAATGGTTTTAAACATCCCATAATTAGTCCAATGAAGGTCACCTATCTGGGGTTGTAGTCTAAAGATAGATAGATAGATAGATAGATAGATAGATAGATAGATAGATAGATAGATAGATAGATAGATAGATAGATAGATAGATATGAAAGGCACTATATAATAGATAGATAGATAGATAGATAGATAGATAGATAGATAGATAGATAGATAGATAGATAGATAGATAGATAGATAGATAGATAGATAGATAGATAGATAGATAGATACTTAATTAATCCCAAGGGAATATTCATATACTCCAGCAGCAGCATACTGATACAAAAAACAATATTAAATTAAAGATTGATAATAATGCAGGTAAAAACAGACAATAACTTTATATAATGTTAATGTTTACCCCCCCCCCCCCCCCCGGGTGGAATTGAAGAGTCACATAGTGTGGGGGAGGAACGATCTCCTCAGTCTGTCAGTGGACCAGGATGGTGACAGCAGTCTGTCGCTGAAGTTGCTCCTCTGTCTGGAGATGACACTGTTCAGTGGATGCAGTGGATTCTCCATAATTGATAGGAGCCTGCTGAGCACCTGAATGTAGAAGGTTCAACTTGCGGGGAGTCATTATGGTGGGCTAACCTACACAATGAAGACACAAGAACAGTCCAAGCAACTCCATGGAAAGCACAAGTCAGGGGATGGTGACAAGAAAAATGTCCAAGTGACTGAATATCCAGTCATTAAGAAATGAAAAGATTATGGAAAAGTTGGAAATCTACTCAAGCAGGCCAGCCACAAAAAAAGAAGAATTACAAGCAACATCGCATCGGCTTGGACAAACTGTGCAAGACAACAACTGGGCCTAAGTGTTTCACCAATCACAGCTTGATGGGAGACTGGAATAAAGAAAGACACTGCTGAAAAAACACACACAGGGAGTTTGACAGAAGGCACATGGGGGACTCTGAAGTGAGATGGAAGAAGGTTCTTTGGATAGATAGATAGATAGATAGATAGATAGATAGATAGATAGATAGATAGATAGATAGATAGATAGATAGATAGATAGATAGATAGATAGATAGATAGATAGATAGATAGATATGAGAGGCACTATATAATAGACAGACAGACAGACAGACAGACAGACAGACAGACAGACAGACAGACAGATAGATAGATAGATAGATAGATAGATAGATAGATAGATAGATAGATAGATAGATAGATAGATAGATTGCATCTGGAAAGTATTCACAGCGCATCACTTTTTCCACATTTTGTTATGTTACAGCCTTATTCCAAAATGGATTAAATTCATTTTTTTCCTCAGAATTCTACACACAACACCCCATAATGACAACGTGAAAAAAGTTTACTTGAGATTTTTGCATATTTATTAAAAATAAAAAAATTGAGAAAGCACAAGTACATAAGTATTCACAGCCTTTGCCATGAAGCTCAAAATTGAGCTCAGGTGCATCCTGTTTCCCCTGATCATCCTTGAGATGTTTCTGCAGCTTAATTGGAGTCCACCTGTGGTAAATTCAGTTGACTGGACATGATTTGGAAAGGCACACACCTGTCTATATAAGGTCCCACAGTTGACAGTTCATGTCAGAGCACAAACCAAGCATGAAGCCAAAGGAATTGTCTGTAGACCTCCGAGACAGGATTGTCTCGAGGCACAAATCTGGGGAAGGTTACAGAAAAATTTCTGCTGCTTTGAAGGTCCCAATGAGCACAGTGGCCTCCATCATCCGTAAGTGGAAGAAGTTTGAAACCACCAGGACTCTTCTTAGAGCTGGCCGGCCATCTAAACTGAGTGATCGGGGGAGAAGGGCCTTAGTCAGGGAGGTGACCAAGAACCCGATGGTCACTCTGTCAGAGCTCCAGATGTCCTCTGTGGAGAGAGGAGAACCTTCCAGAAGGACAACCATCTCTGCAGCAATCCACCAATTAGGCCTGTATGGTAGAGTGGCCAGACGGAAGCCACTCCTTAGTAAAAGGCACATGGCAGCCTGCCTGGAGTTTGCCAAAAGACACCTGAAGGACTCTCAGACCATGAGAAAGAAAATTCTCTGGTCTGATGAGACAAAGATTGAACTCTTTGGTGTGAATGCCAGGTGTCACGTTTGGAGGAAACCAGGCACCGCTCATCCCCAGGCCAATGCCATCCCTACAGTGAAACATGGTGGTGGCAGCATCATGCTGTGGGGATGTTTTTCAGCGGCAGGGACTGGGAGACTAGTCAGGATAAAGGGAAAGGTGACTGCAGCAATGTACAGAGACATCCTGGATGAAAACCTGCTCCAGAGCGCTCTTGACCTCAGACTGGGGTGATGGTTCATCTTTCAGCAGGACAACGACCCTAAGCACACAGCCAAGATATCAAAGGAGTGGCTTCAGGACAACTCTGTGAATGTCCTTGAGTGGCCCAGCCAGAGCCCAGACTTGAATCCGATTGAACATCTCTGGAGAGATCTTAAAATGGCTGTGCACCGACGCTTCCCATCCAACCTGATGGAGCTTGAGAGGTGCAGCAAAGAGGAATGGGCCAAACTGACCAAGGATAGGTGTGCCAAGCTTGTGGCATCATATTCAAAAAGACTTGAGGCTGGAATTGCTGCCAAAGGTGCATCAACAAAGTATTGAGCAAAGGCTGTGAATACTTATGGACATGGGATTTCTCAGTTTTTTTATTTTTAATAAATTTGCAAAAACCTCAAGTAAACTTTTTTCACATTGTCATTATGGGGTGTTCTGTGTAGAATTCTGAGGAAAAAAATGAATTTAATCCATTTTGGAATAAGGCTGTAACATAACAAAATGGAAAAAGTGATGCGCTGTGAATACTTTCCGGATGCACTGTAGATTCTTAAACATAATGTATGGCACTGTATGGTTCTTTACTGGGTTGTGTGGTTCTTCATTGAACCATTGCTTGACAAAGAACTATTTTATGAGTTCTTTGCATTTAGAGTTGGTTGTTTGGGCTTTGAAGAACTTCATTATACTGTATGTAGAAAAAAATGAAATATTCAGTGTATAGTAGGCTGCAGAACACTAACAGATTAAGAAAACCTGGACTTAGCTTGTTTTATCAGACGTATGGAGCAAGAGTCCTTTTAACATCACAAGCTACTGGTATTTCACAAACCTGTTATCATCTAGTCATGGTTATTCACTGTATGGCGACTGTTACTCATCTAAATAAATTAACAGATCTTTCTGGAAGCGGCATTGCTCTGAAGAACCACTCTGGCATCCTTTATTTTTAAGAGTGAATGTAGATAGATTTGGCTAAGAAAATTAATAATTAAGAAAGAACACCTCTGACTTGGCAGTTACAGTCCCAGTGAGGTGCTATACAGGCAGTAGCCGGGAGTAGGAATGACAGGTGGAAGAGGCAGAGAATGCGTCCCATAACTGAGTAGCCCCTTTTAGTCAGTTTATTAATTTGCTGAGCCTCTTTTGAAGTGATATTAGAAAACCACACTGGCCATCACAGAGTCATAGAAGATATGAAGGAAGCCAGTATCCACTTTAAAGGAACACAGTACTCTAATAGAAATGAGCCTGCTTTGCCCTTTCTTCTATAGTTCCTCTGTGTTACGAGATGAGGCCAGGGTATTACTGATGCTGAGTCTCAAGTACTTGTAACACTGGACCACCGCCACATGCAGTACCTGAATAGTGACCAAGTGTAGAGGGTCTTTGGTGTGGCGTATGTCACTAAACAATTCCTTGGTTTTACACTAAGAAACAAACTTCTCCCCCTGACTCCTCTCTTCTGTCTCATCCCCCTTGTCAATACACCCCATAAGTGCAGAATCATCTGAGAAGTTGTACAGGTGAAATGGCCTGCTGTTATATTTGTAGTCTGAGGTGTATAAGGTAAAGAGAAAAGGAGACAGGCTTGTTCCTGGTGGTGCTCTAGTATTGCTCACACTGTCGTCGAGTCCCACAAACGGTGGTCTGCCCGACAGATAGTCCATTATCAGGGCACCACAGGTTCATCCACATGCATTTCTCGGAGTTTATCCCTTAACACGGATGGCACTGAAGACACCATAGAAATCAAAAATCTAATCCTCACAGTGCTGCCAGCTTTGTCCAGCTGAGAATAAGCCTTGCGGAGCAGGCAGATCACCGCATCCTCCACTCCGATCGGCAAACTTCAGGGATGTAAGCTTTCTATATTAGTTAATTGTGTTTACTAATGGAAATAAAACAACTTTTTACAATTATAATAATTTTATGAGCTTAATTTCGCAGATCTGTGATCAACACTATTGAAAACATACAGTATATTTCTTAGAAACTTAACATGCGGTAAAATGGTATTTTATGCATATAACCAGTTGTTACTGATCCATCTCAATAAAACAAAGTTCCAACTTTCAAAAACACTAAACTATAATCTTACAGTTACTCATAAAGGCTTGAAGATAGGCAGATACGCATTATAATTAACTTCTTTTATCTACATAACGTCTTAGTTTTCTTTGTTTAAAGAGCTTAAGTTTTAACAGGGAGAACAGTTCGTTCTTTAGTCCCCGCCTTTTCCTTAGCAACCATCTCTGTTGGCCAGGAAGTTGCCACTTTGTGACTGATAGTACAGCAGCCAATCGGCGAGCAAAATAATACATGCGCCGTATTGATTGGTCGGTCGTTTAAGCACTTTGTCCCACCTAGAAATTTCCGCTTCCTTCTTCCTCTGAGGCTGGAAGTAAGGGTTTTGACAGACACATTCATTGGACGAGTACATCTTACACTATAACGGGTGACTCCGGTAGTGGATGAAGCGATCCGGTGGCTTTAAAATGCATTCTTAGAAATACCGGCTTTACACCCATCTGTAGATTATTCACATTGACATCCGCAGCTCGGAAAGAGAACACAAAAGACACGATTGCCTGGGAGAAAGCAACCGGCGATTCAGTATGTCGGCTAGCGCGGTTTATGTTCTGGACTTGAAAGGAAAGGTAAGCCGGTGGAGGGAGATGGGGGATTATAATTGCGCGTTCTGCCTCTTTTTATGATTCTGTGGCTGCACAGGTTTACCCTTTTGTGTCTTCTCGTTTCTTTGACACAATTCGCCAGGTTATTGCGACACCGATAATTAGCATATAGCGGTATTGTATGTACACCTGCGACACGTTGCAGTCAGCTGTTTCCTGCAAAGCGGCGTTACGACAGGGGAAAAAATCCAGTTAATCTTTGTCGAAAAACAGTTGGCAGATTGTTGGTGCTCCTGTTTAAAAATTAATGTAGTAAACCAAAATGGCTATAAAGTAACCTCAAATGTCAGCATTGCCAGTGTAGTAAAACGAAATGACTAATCTAACCTCATATTTCGCCATCTTGGGTTAGAAAGTTTGTCGTATCTGAGATGTTTTGACTTTATCAGAAGTTGAGAGACTATACTTTCAGTAGACACTTTTAGTTTTTTTCTACTTTATTATAGCAGTGTCACGTTTTTTTTTTTTTAAATATGTTGTTGTAATTTTTATCGACATAGTCAATGAGTGTATGGGGAGCCCATTCTAATTCTGGCAGCACACGTTGCAAAGCAGCTAATCCATCCTTAGGAGGGTCCAGAGCCTGGTCACCAAATGAAGACCATATACACTACCATTTAAAAGTTTGTAGACACCAAAAATGTTCATGTTTTTTTTTTATCAAAAATACCATTAAATTGATTTAGAAATACAGCCAAGACCTTACTAGTGTTTCAAATGCGTATTACTGCTTGCAATGACTGATTTTCATTTTATTATTCACATGTACAAAACCTCATTTTGGGCGGCATGGTGGCGCAGTGGGTAGCGCTGCTGCCTCGCAGTTGGGAGACCTAGGGACCTGGGTTCGCTTCCCGGGTCCTCCCTGCGTAAAGTTTGCATGTTCTCCCCGTGTCTGTGTGGGTTTTCTCTGGGTGCTCCGGTTTCCTCCCACAGTCCAAAGACATGCAAGTTAGGTGGATTGGCGATTCTAAATTGGCCCTAGTGTATGCATGGTGTGTGGGTGTGTTTGTAGCTGGCACCCTGCCCAGGATTGGTTCCTGCCTTGTGCCCTGTGTTGGCTGGGATTGGCTCCAGCAGACACTCGTGACCCTGTGTTCGGATTCAGCGGGTTGGAAAATGGATGGATGGATGGATAACCTTATTTTCAGCGGCCATTCCTTCAGTGTCCTAATACTAAACACCCTTAGGTAATCCATAAGGTATGTATAAAAGCTAACTGGTTATTCGAGAAATCCTAGTACTGTAATTGCATTTGCGCCGCTGAAACCTTTTCTTCTGTTCACTTGAATTGCTAGGTACCAGCATTACTAAAGTTCAGTTCTGGCATCAACAATGGCCAAAATGAAACGGCTTTCTCTCTCTCTCTCTCTTTTTGTAGAATAACTTTTATTATATGTGACAGATTACCAAGAAAATGAAGATTTCATACAAAGGTGTCTGTTACTTTTTTAAGAGATGATAGCAAATTGGATCTAACCAGAATAGAAATAGAAGAGGAAGGCACAGATGCATAAAATGTTTGAAGCCCGGGAGCGTACAGCCACCCTCACCCCGACACAGACGGGCAGGACACAGGTTTTAGTCCACACAGCACACGGTTTATTAACACTGTTGCCTTCACAGCACAGAACACAACACAGTCCCTTTTGCTGCCAGTCCTTCCGCCTCCACTCCTCCTCATGAGCTTCGTCCTCTTCCTCCCATTTCAGGCCACTGAGTGGTGGTGACTGGCTCCTTTTATAGGGCACCCAGAAGGAGTCCAGGTGCCCAACGAGCTTCTTCCGGCTGCACTTCCGGGTGTGGCGGAAGTGCTGCCAAATAGGGCTCCGCAAACTTTCAGGTGCCCCTTGGCGCTGGCCACGGGCCCCAGCGGGGTTGAGCTGCCATGCTCATAACCCGTGGCCCCGCTGTAAGCAAAAGGGCACTGCCTTCTGCCAGTCCGGGGAAGAAACAGTCTTGAAAATACTCTCTTTCCCCCTTACATACTCGGGACGTCCCGGCCGGGTAAGGGCTCCGGCTGTCTGCCACAAAGTATAGTATGTCATTTGATTGAGAAACAAAATGCCTCGCACTTCCTCAGTTGGCCTCTTCATTATATATTCTCCATATCATACGTAACAAAAGAAAAGATACCTTTGGGTTCCTGACTTTAACTCTTTCAGGGCGGGTGTCGACTTTTGTCAACTGGAGAGGTTCAAGGCAATAATCAACTGTAAATGGTGACCAAACCCATCGTTACATGTTAGTTTGCTAGAAGGAAAGTTTGCTTCATTGGTTTGACCGAGATTCCCTGTACTCGTGTGTCTGTGTGTGTGTAGCGTAGAGCAAACAACGGCAAAAATGGTGTCGACATCTAGTGAGAGTTCGAAGCGAAAGTACAAAGCAAAATTCTGCATGGACGATGTTTTGCGTATTATCACTGAATTGGAATCTGACTTGTTGGACTCTGATTTTGATGCGAGTGATCTGGAGATCGAAATTGAAAACGAAAGTTCAGCTGATTGTGGTGCTGAACTCGCTTGTGTAGCTGATGCCAATGTTCACATGGGAGGACTGCCACTTACGATGACAAGATGTATACACCAGATTGCATTGCACTGCACTGCAACCATGACCGCTACTGCAGTACCCCAACCCTGTCACATGAAGACAGCCTAGCAGCCAGCCTGCCACACATTCCTGCCAACCATCATGCCCCCCCTGTGAGCAGCTCAAGCCACAAGAGATGGCAAATTGGCGGCCACAGCTTGCAGCAACAGAAGTTTTATATTGATTTATGTGTCAAACTGTTGCTTTGTGGGCTTTTCAGAAAACAGTTTTTTGGAAAAAATATTCAGCCCTCAAAGAGTTAATATGGTTCTGTTGTTTTGCCAGTTTTAACCATTTTGCTTCATTTGCCAGTTTCAAATATGGCATTTTCATTGAAATGCTGTCTATAAGACCAGCATTCCAGAGTAGTCTTTTATCTATTACTGATGACACTTATTATTTGGTGTGTATTTAAAGAAGAAGCCAACTGAGGACCCATAAGGTTTTTGCTTCTCAGACTACACACTCGGATGTACGTCTCCCCTTGGCAGTTGTGCTTTTCCTTCTTTTTCTATCCGGAATGTTCAAGCAAATCCTAGAAAAAAACCCAATCTAAATCCGTTACGTAGTTCTTGTTCGCTGGCTAAGCGGATATAAGATACACCCTGAGGTTGGCACGTGAGTGAGGAGGGTCCTGCCCACCTCCCTGTGGCCCACTGCGTGTCTGTTGGATTCGTGTAAATAAATCGCTCATGCAAGTGAACTATGATTCTTAGTGTGATGAGAGAAGTCGCAAAATCAACCGGAATGTTCAAGCAAATTCTAGAAAAAAAAAAAAACGTAGTTCTCGTTTGCTGGCTAAGCGGATATAAGATACACCCTGAGGCTGGCACGTGAGTGAGTGAGTGAGGAGGGCCCTGCCCACCTTCCTGTGGCCCGCTGTGTGTCTCTCGGATTTGTGCAAATAAATCGGTACTGGAAGCGAACTATGATTGTTAGTGTGATGAGAGAAGTTGCAAAATCAACCGGAATGTTCAAACAAATTCTAGAAAAAAAACTCTGGTCTAAATCCGTTACTTTGTTCTGTCGTTCGCTAGTTAAGTGGATATAAGATACACCCTGAGGCTGGTGAGTGAGTGAGCCCTGCCCACCTCACTGCGGCCCACTGCGTGTCTCTCGGATTCATGCAAATAAATTGCTCATGCAAGCAAACTATGATTCTTAGTGTGATGAGAGAAGTCGCAAAATCAACCGGAATGTTCAAGCAAATTCTAAAAAAAAAAAAAACAACTCCGGTCTAAATCCGTTACTTTGTTCTCTTGTTCGCTAGCTAAGCGGATGTAAGATACACACTCGCATGCCAGCCTCAGGGTGTACTGTAAGTGAGTGAGGAGGGCCCTGCCCACCTCCCTGTGGCCCGCTACGTGTCTCTTGGATTCGTGCAAATAAGTCGCTCATGCAAGTGAACTGTGATTCTTAGTGTGATGAGAGAAGTCGCAAAATCAACCGGAATGTTCAAGCAAATTCTAGAAAAAAAACCAGATCTAAATCCGTTACGTAGTTCTTTTGTTCACTAGCTAAGAGGATATAAGATACACCCTGAGGCTGGTGCGTGAGTGAGGACGGAGGGCTCCACTCCGCCCGCTACGTGTCTCTTGGATTCGCACAAATAAATCGGTACTGCAAGCGAACTATGATATGTTGCACAATGAGGGAAGTCGCAAAATTGACAGAGCACATTCTAGAAAATAAACTGATCTAAATCCATGAAGTTCTCTTTCGCTAGCTAAGCGGATGTAAGATACACCCTGAGGCTGGTGTGTGAGTGAGGAAGGCCACCCCCCACTCCACTCAGCCTGCTGCGTGTCCCTAAGATTTGTGCAAATAAATCGGTGCCGCAGGTGAACTATGATACTTAGTGTGATGAGAGAAGTCACAAAATTAACTGGAGTGTTCAAGCAAATTCTAGAAAATAAAACAGATCTAAATCCGTTAAGTAGTTCTCTCGTGAAAAGCAGACAGACAGACAGACAGACAGACGTTGGATTTTATATATATATATATATATATATATATATATATATATATATATAATAATATAGAGAGATTAACCAAAGAATTTAGATGTGCATTTTGTTTGTGTTCTCTTGTAACACTTGAAACTTTTGACTGGCCAGAATTAAGATTTTAGTTTATTATATAGATCTATTTTATTTATTATTTAGAAATACAGGTGTATAATGTTGTACAATACATTTGTCATGTTCGTCTCCTGAAAGAAAATAAATATTTAAACCAACATTAACCTTATGATATCTTCACATCTCACTTCGGAGTGAAAGGAAATGTTTAGGCTTGACAGAAATAGTGCTTTGATTTATATCGTCATACATATTGATTTCGACTGATATGAAAAAGATTATTGTGATAAGATTTTTTTTTTCCCATATCACCCAGCCCTAATTTTCAGACCTACACTTCTGCAGTAGAAATAATTGTAAATGGTCGTTCTTAGACGTTATTTATTGAGAAAAGCACCTCTTTTAATCATTTAACACAGAAAATATCAGCTTTGCTTGTGTAAAATTCTGAAATCGGAGATTATTATTTTCAGAATTAAAATGTCTCAGTGAATATTGAATCCAGTTTAGTAGAGCGTATAGCTGATCCATTCATCCTCTCTTGATACGTGGGTTTTCTTAATAAATTTAATCTTCTTCTATAAGACGCTACCGTGGCTGTTCGATTGTCTGTCCAGGATTTTAAATCGCCTGTAGCTCACAAACCGATTCACCTGAAATTTGGTACACATATACTACATGACACCTACTATCCGCTTTCGGGGTGATGATTGACCTCCAAGGTTATTCCTCTTTTTATTTATATTTTATTTTATTGTAGAATCAACTCTGCGCAGCGGCCGTGCGGCGCATGTTTATTGCTGCTGTTCTCATCCCTACCACCTTCGCCGTCACTTCCTCTGCCTCTTCATATCTTAAATCATTCTTGAGGCAGATTGCAACACAAACACTGACTTAATCAGTTTTAACGTGAAAAGATGCTGACGGAAGAAGAGAAGAAGCGGGCCGCTAGGGTGGAGAAAAGAAGAGCTGCTCAGGAAACAGCAAGGGCATCAACCTCTGAGCAAAACAATGATAAACGTACAGAAAAAGAGGATGAGAACTAGAAGGGAAATGTGTTCACTGCGCGTTATCGTGTAGTGTGCCATTACTGGTAGATAAATAAACACAGATGTCCATTTTATTTAAGGACTTGTGAAACTTTAAAGTGACCCGGCATGATTTAACTGTTTATAGAGTTAAACCTTAAACACTGCACTTCCATCTGTCCAGTGTGTCCAATGTCAGAATGTGCCAGGTTTGCCAGTGACTTTGGCAGGTGTTAATCGGCAAAGGTCAAGTGAATTGAAAAGGTGGAGTTTTACCTTTTGATTTATTGATCAGGTTGAATGACACACATTAGTGCAAAGTTTTTAAACTATTGGGTTTTCATGTTGCCACTGACTTGTGCAAATAATCAGCTTCAAATCAATTGCTAACTACAGCCTGGTGAGAAATTGGGCTAACAAAACATGAGGCTTGTAAGACACCATGGAAAGAGCAGCAAACACAGCAGGTAACTACGTTCTCCTAAAAACATCTCTGGGTGTTCTAGCAAAGCCAGCCTTCCTAATTCATACCATAAACATGAGATACGAGGCAACACACCCATCTTTAAACAAATTCAGCTAAAAGAGTGTCCTACAGATAGAGGAACCAAACACAAATGCTGGTGAGGGTCGACTTGAAAGTTTTTTGCCTGGGGAAACAGAAAGAAAAAAAAAAAGCTGTAGTATATTTGTTTGGTTATCATTAAAGGGAGACATTTCAACATTTAAAATTTTAATGATGTCCAGAAATAGAGAAGTAAGGTGCAGGGCCCTCCAAACATGGAGCCCAAGGCTGCTGACCTAGTTGCCCCACGCAAGGGACGAGCCTGCAAAGCAGGGGCCATTCTGGAAGAGGGGTGCCAGTCCGTCCATCGCAGGACCCAGAGTCCAACACTGGCTTATAAAAAGGCAATTTGGAGTTGTGAGTTAACCTAACGAGCAGCACGCTGTCTTGTGAAGTTTGTCCATGTGGGGTCATTTTTTTCTCCAAAGTAGTGCAATCGTTTCACATAGAACTGCGCTTTCTATTTTATTCTTAATTTTCAAACTGAGGCATAAAAAGTTAACAAAACATCTGAATCTAATTTGTTTTAAAATTTCATAGCTTTGTATCTGTTTCATATTATATGAACATTTACCGTGTTTCCCCGAAAATAAGACAGGGTCTTATATTAATTTTTGCTCCAAAAGTTGCACTAGGGCTTATTTTCAGGGGATGTCTTATATTTATTCCTGTACAACAATATACATTTATCCAAATACAGTCACGTCATCTTCTCCTGGAATATCGTCATAACTCTCCACATTCAAACCCTGAATTCCAGCCTGAATTTCTTGCTACTCCAGCCGCTTTTAGGATCCTCCAGGATCATTGTGCGTTTGATGAATGGTTCGATGTGGTGAAGCAAAATGCCAACATACAAATATAATTGTGGTGTTTTTATAGTCAAGCGTCGCATATTCCCCAAAGTAATGACACAATATATTTTAAAAGTCTCACATACCACCTTCTCTGCCGTCTTTTTTTATTTATTTTTTGTATCTTTACAATACCGTCAGAATGTACGGCGGCATATTTGAGCCACAGAGAAAAAAAAATAAGGACATAATGAAAATGTCTATTTTGTGATTAAAGTAAAAATTTTGGTTTTAACCTCGAAATGTCCACTTTATCCTTGTAGTTTACTTTATCATTAAAGCAGACCGTCGTAAACATCATCTTAAAACCGACCCAGTTGTCAAATCGCTATGTGCTTCTGGAGCTTTCTCCTAAACTCACAGCAGCAATCGCCCCACAGAACACATTACATTTATTATATTCCAGCTCTCTGCACATTTGGAATTCTTAGGTTTATACTTGATATCACGTTCATGATGAAATGCATTAAAATATGTATGTTACATTTTACAGATAAATCTTTAACTTTGTTTAAGTAATGAATACTGTTAATAGTTACATATAGGGATGGAACAGTGGCAGAGCGGTAGCACTGTTGTCTCGCAGGGAGTCACGTCCCTTGTGATTCCTGCCTGGAGTTTGCACATATTCCTGGTGGGTTTCCAAAGTGTGCTCAGTTTTCCATCCAAAGACCTGAAGGTTTGGGTATTTGGTGAAGTTACAATGACGCCAGTATATGTGTGTGTTTATATTCACCTTGCGATGAGCGGATGCCTCGTCCAGGGATTTTGTTTCTGTCCTGCGCCGATGCTGTTGGAATGGCCGCATCCCTGAATTGATGGATGTAATCATTAAACATCCTTTTCAGAGATATTGTGGCAAGGTGTCCTCGGAATTTAATGGTTGTTTTGGGCACACGTGTCACATCGCGTGAAGTATAAACCTGGCCTTGGGCGCCTTACTAGGGCTTATTTTCGGGGTAGGGCTTGTATTACAGAGCAGCCTGAAAATCATGCTAGGGCTTATTTTCGGAGTAGGTCTTATTTTTGGGGAATGTTAGCTCATTTGTGTATGGAGATGGTTGCAGTGCTATGTTATCATCTTTTATCCTTTTCTCATTCTGTGTGTTTGTGTGCGCACGTGCGTATATGAGTTCATGTACGGTGCCCTCCATAATTTTAGGGACCAAGACACATTTTTCCTTGATTCGCTCTTCTGCTCCACTGCTCCATGTCAGGACTCTTGCAGCTGAGTTTTGAATAAGCTGGAGCTGTGCTAGAAGATTAGAAGGGGCACCTGCCAGTAGGGAATTACAATAATCGATGCGAGATGTGATAAAAGCATGGACAAGTTTCTCAGTGTTAGAAAAGAAGAGGAAGGAGAGAACACGGGATATGTTACGGAGGTGAAAGTAAGAAAGCTTCTTAATGTGGTTTATGTGGGCGGAATAAGAGAGGGAGGAATCAAAAATGACACCAAGATTCTTTGCAGTAGAGGCAGGTCTGATGAGATCACCACCAAGACTGACTGTGAAGGAGCTCATTTTACTAAGTTGCACTTTAGTCCCAATTTGCAGGAGTTCAGTTTTGTTGCAATTTAATTTTAAAGAGTTCTGCTTCATCCAGGTTTTAATTTCACTGAGGCAGGTTGTGAGCTGAGAAAGCTCTGATGAAATTCCAGTTTTAACATTGAAGTAGAGTTGAGTATCATCTGCATAGAAATGATAACCCAGTCCATAGCTACAAATAATATGGCCAAGGGAAAGCATATAAATACAGAAGAGAAGAGGGCCGAGGACAGAGCCCTGAGGAGCTCCTTGTGTGACTGGCGCTGAGCTGGATCTGCTGTTGCCAAGACTAACAAACTCTAGCCTATCAGTCAGATAGGACTTGAACCACTGGAGGGCAGTGCCAGAGATACCCAGCATGTTCTCCATTCTGGACAGTCAAATGTCATGTCTGACCTGAGTGTCAAATGCTGCACTGAGGTCTAATAGAATTAATATGCTGGTTTGTCCAGAGTCTGCTGCCATAAGCAAATCATTGGTTATCCGTAGCAGAGCAGTTTCACAGCTGTGCTGCGCCCTGAAACCAGACTGAAAGGGTTCCGTCAGATTATTAGAGTTTAAGTAGTTGGTGAGTTGGGAAGCTACAACACGCTCAAGAACTTTTGACAGAAAAGGTAAGTGGGAAATAGGCCGGAAATTGTTAAGATTGTCAGCATCAAGACCAGACTTTTTTAACATTGGGGTTACAGAAGCAATTTTAAAAGTGAGCGGCACAGAGCTGGTGTTGAGGGATGAGTTTATTATTGTTGTAACAGTCGAGATTATGGCATGAAGGCAGGATTTAAGAAGTGTGCTGGGGATGGGGTCCAGTACACAAGTAGTCGACTTTATTTTACAAAGCAGGTTATTAACAAACGCAGATGTGACTGGTGAGAACTTAGAGAAGGAGCTGGATGGAGTGGGAAAACAGGGAGAGATATAAACAAATGATGTATTTACGTTAGTTGAATTATTTAGATCTTTAATTTTGTTACGGAAAAAGTGGAGGAATTCCTCACAGACTTCAGTAGAAGAGGTAGTTGGGCCAGATGCAGGTTTAAGTAGTTTATTAACTACAGAGAACAAAACCCTTGGGTTATCGTGGCCACTTTCTATTATTCTGCCATAATGGGTGTTCTTGGCAGCAGTTAGTGCTTCTCTGTAAGTTCTTTGATGGTCAGAGAAAGCCTTACGTGACATTCTCTCAAGGCGTCAGCCAGCTGCTTTCATAGATCGCAATTCTGAATTATACCAAGGAGCTGAACGTTTAAAAGAAACCTCCTTATGTGTTAAAGGAGCTGTTTTATCTAATGCTGAATGAAGGGATGAGTTATAGTGGTCAACAAGACTATCTAGTGTTGATGGAATAAGTGAAGACAGTAAAAGATCAGAAATGGATCCAGAATGGATAGAGGGACAGATACAGTGCATCTGGAAAGTATTCTCAGCGCATCACTTTTTCCACATTTTGTTATGTTACAGCCTTATTCCAAAATGGATTAAATTCATTTTTTTCCTCAGAATTCTGCACACAACACCCCATAATGACAACGTGAAAAAGGTTTACTTGAGGTTTTTGCAAATTTATTAAAAATAAAAAAACTGAGAAATCCCATGTACATAAGTATTCACAGCCTTTGCTCAATACTTTGTCGATTCACCTTTGGCAGCAATTACAGCCTCAAGTCTTGTTGAATATGATGCCACAAGCTTGGCACACCTATCCTTGGCCAGTTTCGCCCATTCCTCTTTGCAGCACCTCTCAAGCTCCATCAGGTTGGATGGGAAGCGTCGGTGCACAGCCATTTCAAGATCTCTCCAGAGATGTTCAATCGGATTCAAGTCTGGGCTCTGGCTGGGCCACTCAAGGACATTCACAGAGTTGTCCTGAAGCCACTCCTTTGATATCTTGGCTGTGTGCTTAGGGTCGTTGTCCTGCTGAAAGATGAACCATCGCCCCAGTCTGAGGTCAAGAGCGCTCTGGAGCAGGTTTTCATCCAGGATGTCTCTGTACATTGCTGCAATCATCTTTCCCGTTATCCTGACTAGTCTGCCAGTCCCTGCCGCTGAAAAACATCTCCACAGCATGATGCTGCCACCACCATGCTTCACTGTAGGGATGGTATTGGCCTGGGGATGAGCGGTGCCTGGTTTCCTCCACACATGACACCTGGCATTCACACCAAAGAGTTCAATCTTTGTCTCACCAGACCAGAGAATTTTCTTTCCCATGGTCTGAGAGTCCTTCAGGTGCCTTTTGGCAAACTCCAGGCGGGCTGCCATGTGCCTTTTACTAAGGAGTGGCTTCCGTCTGGCCACTCTACCATACAGGCCTGATTGGTGGATTGCTGCAGAGATGGTTGTCCTTCTGGAAGGTTCTCCTCTCTCCACAGAGGACCTCTGGAGCTCTGAGAGAGTGACCATCGAGTTCTTGGTCACCTCCCTGACTAAGGCCCTTCTCCCCCGATCACTCAGTTTAGATGGCCGGCCAGCTCTAGGAAGAGTCCTGGTGGTTTCGAACTTCTTCCACTTACGGATGATGGAGGTCACTGTGCTCATTGGGACATTCAAAGCAGCAGACATTTTTCTGTAACCTTCCCCAGATTTGTGCCTCAAGACAATCCTGTCTCAGAGGTCTACAGACAATTCCTTTGACTTCATGCTTGGTTTGTGCTCTGACATGAACTGTCAACTGTGGGACCTTATATAGACAGGTGTGTGCCTTTCCAAATCATTTCCAGTCAACTGAATTTACCACAGGTGGACTCCAATTAAGCTGCAGAAACATCTCAAGGATGATCAGGGGAAACAGGATGGACCTGAGCTCAATTTTGAGCTTCATGGCAAAGGCTGTGAATACTTATGTACATGTGCGTTCTCAATTTTTTTATTTTTAATAAATTTGCAAAAATCTCAAGTGAACTTTTTTCACATTGTCATTATGCGGTGTTGTGTGTAGAATTCTGAGGAAAAAAATGAATTTAATCCATTTTGGAATAAGGCTGTAACATAAGAAAATGTGGAAAAAGTGATGCGCTGTGAATACTTTCCGGATGCACTGTATTTTTTAATGTTTCTTTAAGAAATTTGTCGTTTACAGGTAAGAGGAGGGAAAGGCAGTGAGACAGTGAAAAATACTGCTTTATGGTCAGAGAGTCCCAAATCAGTGCTGTAAATGTTGGCAACAGATAGTCCAGAAGTGCAGATTGTGTGACATGCAAAGGGATTGTTGACTTGATTTATTAATTATGTGTCTTTCAGCATCAGTTCGTCTGGCATCCATCTGATGTGTGCATTTTTTTCAAATATTACCAACTTGATGACTTGTTGCTTGGCAGTTCTTCTTGCAGAAGACTCTTCTGAGAATGGTTGATGGCAAAGAGACTGAAGTGATGTTTGCAAGATGTGAGAACAGACCAGACAAGGCAGTGCTTTAGCTTCACAGGTCTAGAAGCATCCCTTCTATTAAAGATTTGAGGCGTGACTCTTCTTGAAACTGAATACCCATCTCTGCTCACGCACTTCATGTTTTTAATATTCATTGAGTAGATGGAAAGCAATAGTCACAGGACATGCAGCAGTTGCTTAGCAACTCCAAGCTTGTTGTGTCACAAGCTGGCAGGAATGTTGAGCAGCTGATTAACTGGCACAATGCATTGCTTAACTGATAGCAGCAGCTAATGGGTGATTTAGTAAAACTAGCTGGTGACACGTTAGTTTAGGTGCTGTAAAAATGTATTTATTACTTATATACTACTGGTCAAAAGTTTTAGAACACCTCTGTTTTTCCAGTTTTTCTTCAGATTTAATCAATTGAAATGCAGTCGTCAGGTTGGGGAGCCTGCAGTGGTAGTGTGTTGCCACACCCACTACACGACGAAACAACTCAGGATCCCAGTTGGTAACCCCCAGGCAGACACGCGGTCCAGTCCCACCCTCTGGAAATGACCCTCTATCTGCCGCAGCCAGGTGTTATGTGGGCAACCCCTTGGCCTGGTCCAGCCACTCGGGTCCCCACCAATGAGGATCTTATGATCTGGATCACCCTCGGGGGGGATACGTGCCACATGGCCATAAATGTCGTAACTGATGCTCCCTCACAATGCAGGTCATGCGCCTCATTGTGTTGCTCATGTGCCCATGAGCAACACAAAGTCAAACAAACGGTCCCCAAGGATTTTCTGGAGAGACCCAGTACCAAAGGAGTCCAGTCCTCGTCTCAGGTCACTGGATATCGTCCATGTCTCGCAACCACATAGCAAGACAGGAAGCACCAGGACTCTAAAGACTTGGACCTTCGTCTTTTTTGCAGGGATATCGGAAGAGCCACACACCTTTCCAGTGACCTCATGACCCCCCATGCCCCTCCAATCCATCTACTGACTTCATAGGAAGAGTCACAAGAGACATAAATGTCACTGCCGATGTAAGTAAACCTTTCGACAAGGTCGACACTCTCTCCGCAGACACACACTGCTGATGGCTGTGCCCAAGAGGTCATTAAAGGCCTGGATCTTTGGTTTTTATCAGGACCCTCACAAGCCCAGACACTCAGACTCCTTACTCAGTCTCTTGAGCACCCCGATCAGAGCCTCCATTGACTCCGTGAAGATCACAGCATCGTCAGCAAAGTCAAGATCCGTAAATCTTTCTTTGTCCCACAGTGAAATGCAGTGAATGACCTAAAATGGACAAAATGTAAGTAGTAAGCTAGCTGAGGTTTAAATGAAAGGTTTAGGTTACCAACACTGAAAAAAAAACATTAAATATTACAAATAGGCCTTCTTTAGGGAACAACTAATAGGTTATAACCTGCTGATGTTCTGCAGCATCATTTTAAAATAGAGTGCATCTTTACTGACTTCACAGCATCTCCTAATTATCATCTTAGTTGTCCCCCCTTTGATATTTTAAACTAAAGAAAGGCAGCAAGTGCGTCATGCAGAAATTGCCTGAGATTTGTTTGTTTGGCATACTTTTAGGTTCAGAAAGCTGTCCCACCTACATAAAGAGAGGACAGAGCTGACTAGACTTTCTTAGAAGGCTGGTATCCTTCAACATCTGCAATAAGATGCTGCAGATGTTCTATCAGACGGTTATGGTGAGCGCCCTCTTCTACGCCTCACGCCTGGACAAACTGGTATGGAAGGCAGGCTCTATTGTAGGCATGCAGCTGGATAGTTTGACATCCGTGGCAGAGCAACGGGCACTAAGCAGGCTCCTGTCCATCATGGAGAATCCACTGCATCCACTGAACAGTGTCATCTCCAGACAGAGGAGCAGCTTCAGCAACAGACTGCTGTCACTGTCCTGCTCCACTGACAGACTGAGGAGATCGTTCCTCCACCACACTATGCAACTCTTCAATTCCACCCGGGGGGGGTAAACATTAACATTATACAAGTTACTGTCTGTTATACCTGCATACACAGTCAAGCCAAACTTAACAAAACTAAATTCAATTCCCCCCACCTATGAGAAAGAGAGGAGCAAAACAACTGAGAATAGTAAAGAGGGAAAGGAGTCCTTGTCCCCAATATAAATGCTTATTCTAAAATATTATTGATTAGGTCCTGCCAGGTTTTAAAAAAGTTTTGAACACATCCATCCATCCATCCATCCATTTTCCAACCCGCTGAATCCGAACACAGGGTCACGGGGGGTCTGCTGGAGCCAATCCCAGCCAACACAGGGCACAAGGCAGGGAACCAATCCTGGGCAGGGTGCCAACCCACCGCAGGACACACACAAACACACCCACACACCAAGCACACACTAGGGCCAATTTAGAGTCACCAGTCCACCTAACCTACATGTCTTTGGACCGTGGGAGGAAACCGGAGCGCCCGGAGGAAACCCACGCAGACATGGGGAGAACATGCAAACTCCACGCAGGGAGAACCCGGGAAGTGAACCTGGGTCTCCTAACTGCGAGGCAGCAGCGCTACCACTGCGCCACCGTGCCGCCCTTGAACAGATCCTCTAAGTGAAAATTTTTTTTCTCCTACATTCAAATAATATATAACATCACTATTCCTTAGGGACCCCACACCCCCAACACGAACTGTTCACACTTCTACCCTCAGGCAGGAGGTATAGACATATAAAATGCAGGACTTCCAGGCTAAAGAACTCTTTTTTTCCCAAGGCCATTAGACTCCTAAATAACTAACAGGAGTTTATAACCATCGTTCACCTCATTCAATCTACCTCACACAACTGTATTTGACTTGTCCATCACACACCTACCGTGTTTCCCCAAAAAGAAGACCGGGTCTTATATTAATTTTTTCTCCAAAAGTTGCACTAGGACTTATTTTTAGGGGATATCTTATATTTATTCCTGTACAACAATATACATTTATCCAAATGCAGTCATGTCATCTTCTTATGGAATATCGTCATAACTCTCTACATTCAAACCCTGAATTCCAGCCTGAATTTCTTGCTACTCCAGCCGCTTGTAGGATCCTCCAGGATCGATGTGCCCGCTTCGATGTTTGATGAACGGCTCGATGTGGTGAAGCAAAATGTTGACATGCAAATGCATTTGTGGTGCTTTGATATTCAAGCGTCGCATATTCCCCAAAGTAATGAAACAATACATTTTTAAAGTCTCACAAACCATCTCCTGTGCCGTGTTTTTTTTGCACCTTTACAAAACCATCAGAATGTACGGTGGCGTATTTGAGCCACAGAGGAAAAAAAAAATGGACATAATGAAAATGTCTATTTTGTGATTTAAAGTGGAAATTTCAGCTTTAAACTCGAAACGTCCTCTTTAACCTTGTAGTTTGTTATCATTAAAGTAGGCCATCGTAAACATCATCTTAAAACCGACCCAATTTTTAATCGCTATGCGCTTCTGAGGTTTCCTCCTGAACTGACAGCAGCGGCAGGCAGCAATCACCACACAGAACACATTAAATGTACGATATTCCAGTTCTCTGCACATTTAGAATCCTTAAATTTATACTTGATATCACTTTCATGGTGAAATGCATTAAAATATGTGTGTTACATTTTACAGATAAATCGTTAAATTTATTTAAATAATGAATACTGTTAATACAGTGGAACCTTGGATTGCAAGTAACTTGGTTTTTCAAGTGTTTTGCAAGACTTTTAATAAATTTTGACTTGATAAACGAGCAAGGTCTTGCAATACGAGTAGTACGTATGCGCTTTGTCTGCCGAGCGTCACGTGATCACACCTGAGCTGATGGTTCTTCTCTGTTTTGCTGCGGGATTGTGGGTAATTGTCTCCCATTCTCGGGCTCAGTCGGCTTGCCTCACTCATATAGTCAAACTCCGTGAGAGCGTATACTGTTTACTACAGCATTGTGACCACGTGTGTGTTTGTTGTAACGTGTGAGTCCCCGTCTTGCACCCTAAAACATGAAGCCTTGTCTCATTACTTTAGCGACACCAGCTTTATTCAACTTGAAACAGGAACAGCACGGTTATTTATTGTAGCGGGATCTGCCACTCTCCTATACACAGATACATCAGTCAGGCAGGGTTGTGCCCAGGTTAGTGGTCAAGTAGTACTGGGCCTGGCACATTTATAAGTTCCTTGTATTACCCATCGACGGTAGGCGCTTATAGCATGACCGCAATCTTTTCGGATTCGCTTTTACGGCGAACTGCTACAGCGCTGGGATCCTGTGGTTGCTTCGGGATGCTCTTCCGCGTGTCGTCCCGTTGGGTGGAATCCCAAAAGTCTTTAGAAACTCACTCACACCAGCCATGACTCTTTTTTCAAAGGTAAAGTGCAGGTTAATTTGTTTTACGTATTTTTACTTTATATTTTGTATTAAGGGCAGCACGGTGGCGCAGTGGGTAGCGATGCTGCCTCGCAGTTAGGAGACCCGAGTCCGCTTCCCAGGTCCTCCCTGTGTGGATTTTGCATGTTCTCCCCGTGTCTGTGTGGGTTTCCTCCGGGTGCTCTGGTTTCCTCCCACAGTCCAGAAACACGCAGGTTAGGTGCATTGGCGATTCTAAATTGTCCCTAGTGTGTGTGTGTGTGCGCCCTGCCCAGGGTTTGTTTCCTGCCTTGCGCCCTGTGTTGGCTGGGATTGGCTCCAGCAGACCCCCGTGACCCTGTAGTTAGGATATAGCGGGTTGGATAATGGATGGATGGATTTTGTATTAATCATTTTTATATGAATAGTTTTGGGTTGTGGAACGAATCATCTGAGTTTCTATTATTTCTTATGGGGAAATTCCCTTTGATATACAAGTACTTTGGATTGCGAGCACATTTCCGGAATGAATTATGCTCGCAAACCGAGGTTCCACTGTAGTTACACATATGGGGTGGCAGAGTGGTATCACCGCTGTCTCGCATCCCTGTCTGGAGTTTGCATGTTTTTCTGGTGGGTTTCCACAGTGGGCTCAGTTTTCCATCCAGAGACATGAAGGTTTGGGGATTTGGTGAAGCTACAATGACGCCAGTGTATGTGTGTGTCTGCTTGTATTCACCATGTGATGAGCTGATGTCCCGTCCAGGGATTTTGTTTCTTTCTTGTGCCCCATGCCTGCTGGAATGGGAACATCCTTGAATTGATGGATGTAATCATTAAACATCCTTTTCAGAGATATTATGGCAAGGTGTCCACTGAATTTAATGGATGTCTTGGGCACACGCGTCACATCGTGTTAAGTATAAACCTGGCCTTAGGCACTTTACTTTTCAGCTGACGATCTTGACTAGGGCTTATTTTTGGGGTAGGGCTTATATTACAGGCAGCCTGAAAATCATACTAGGGCTTATTTGCGGAGTAGGTCTTATTTTCGGGGAAACACGGTACCTGCACTTTACACTTTTTACTTCTATTTTGTTTTTATACTTTAAGCTGCCTTTGTTACATATTATTTATTTGCTACTTAGTATTTATGTTTATCTTTATACGTTGGTTTGTTAACCATTGGCATTTGGTGTGGACAGCAAAGAAAGAATTTCATTGTACAGGGAAACGTGTTTCCTTACTGTGCACATGACAATGAACTTTGAACTTTACCCACTGACTTAACAGAGGTGGGCTAGGATAAGTCTATGTGCCAGTAGTGAAGTACAGGCAATTCTAGTTTGTCCTTCTCTACTTTAAGCCCATCTGGGAGCCCTCCAAACACAGCTGTTAATGGGTTAGGAGGAATTTAGTATTTCTTTGGTGTAATTTGATGTAATTTGCTGTTTGCCGCTAATGCTTTGCATGACAATTTGTTTAGCAGTTGAATGCAAGCCTTGGAGTAGAGTAGCCCGTCCTTATCTGTGAGATAGCAAAGAAAAAAACAAGTTTGTCACAGTGGCTTACTAGATAAACCAGGCAAACCTATTAATTTCGCCCTAGGATAGAATATTATTAAAATCGTCACATGGTATCTTTATAAAGTCAACTGGTTCAGCAACATGATACCATGCCAGTGCTAATGTCTTTAAATTGAGTGCAGTTTAATCACTTATAATGACCTGGGAAGATCAACTGCTTTGTTTTATGCGGTGGTGCCCAGTTTTATGAAACTTGTCAGTACTCCCAGATTATGAACAGTTTCTCAATTTTTGACCTTAAGAGAACCAGAGACATTTTAATATTTTACTGATGTGATAGTTGCATCGACTGAACAGTATCATCTCCAGACAGAGGAGCAGCTTCAGCGACAGACTGCTGTCACTGTCCTGCTCCACTGACAGACTGAGGAGATCGTTCCTCCCCAACACCATGCGACTCTTCAATTCCACCTGGGGGAGTAAATGTTAACATTATTCAAAGTTACTGTCTGTTATACCTGCATTGTTATCACTCTTTAATTTAATATTGTTTTTTTATCAATATGCTGCTGCCGGAGTATGTGAATTTCCCCTTGGGATTAATAAAGTATCTATCCTATCTATCCTATCTATCTATCTTGTTAATCAATCTATCTATCTATCTTGTTAATCAATCTATCTATCTTGTTTATCTATCTATCTCATTGTCTTTCTTGTTAATCTATCTACATTTTTGATCTTGCCTACTACATAATCTATCTACAGTATTTATCCTAAAATTAGTATCTATCTATAGTATCTATCTATCTTGCCAACTATACTAAAATTAGTATCTCTCTCTCTCTCTCTCTCTCTCTCTCTCGAGGGTTAGGCAGTGTTGGGCCTGGAGGGCCGCAGTGGCTGCAGGTTTTTGTTCCTTAACAAGAGGTCAATTATTGCTGTTGAAGCACTTTATTGCTCAAGTGACATTTTGATGCTTCATTTCTGGGGTCTCACTTGTCAAGGTTCCCCAACTTTAATTGCTTATTTCACTCTTAACTTAATTCACTGGCACCTTATTAGCAATAAGATGCAAATGACAAAGTTGCCAGCAGTTCTCCATCTAACTTGTCTCCATTTACACCTGTGTGGGTTCATCATGCACTCTTAAGAGAAAAATGTGACAAACTGAAAACTGTCCATTTTAGGCTTTAAATCATTTGGATGATATCTTTGGAAAGGAAAAAAAATCTACGATGTAAGAACCTAACATTGCAGTCTAACAAGTCATAAAATTTAACAAAGTCTGAAATGGGAAAGGATTGGTTTCTAATTAAGCAGCTGGGTTTTAACAAAAACCTGCAGCCCTCCAGGACCGATGTTGCCCACCCCTGGCCTATAGCATGCTGAAACAACTAGAGGAAAGCGTACAAAATGTAGTACATTTGGTATTAATGATGAATGAATCAGAACAGGATTTATAATCCTGCTGACAAGTTTGATATCACAGAACATTAAGCTGGGACAAATGTGGTGAAAGGGGGGAAAAAGATCTGAATATGAAAGCATCAGGAGTTGGTAACATCAATAGTTTGAACTTGACTTATGCAATAAATATTAGGTACGTGTTATTAGCCTGCTGCTGTCTCCTCCAGATACACCTATAAATATAACCCTCACATCAGCTTGTGTGGCCCTTCTTGCCTGTGGGGTCCCTCAAGGCTCTATTCTTGGGTCTGTTTTTTTTTTTTCACTCCATGTATTGCGCTTAGTTTTTAAGTTTCATTTCTTTGTTACGCAGATGATACACAAATATATCTTCAACTGAAACAGAGCAAGACAAATTCTATTGAGTCCTTATTGGAATGTCTGAAAGACATTAAAATATGGATGTCACTAAATTTTCTTAGTTTAAATGATATAAAAAAAAATCGTGAGTTGTCTCCCCTCGACGTTCTTGTATATTTGCGTATTTATGGGAATGGATATTTGAGGAGTAAACTGCAAAACATTGATTAATATACATAATATAAAAAAAAAAACAGCAAATTAATCATATATTGAACAATTATAATAAAAGTAAAGTTGAATAAATCGAACTGTACAGCTGCATGAATGAAAAGGTAAAGTACCACTTCCGGTAAGCGGAAATAGCCCAAAAGTTGATAGAAATCTACGTTTTGTACCTAATACTTGTATACAAAATTTGGTCGACCTAAGTGAAAACGGACTCAAGTTATTGTGTATTGTATCATCAAAATCTCGAAATCTAATTTTTGGACAATTACAATACTTTCCCTACGAGAAAGTAAATTGGACTCTGGGAGGTCCAAAACGTTGAGATTCATCGAAATCTCGAAATGGAATTTTTGGAGGATTCCAATACAGTGGAACCTCGGGTCACGAACGTCTCAGAACATGTACAAATCGGGTTACGACCAAAAAGTTTGTCAAACTTTTGCATCTGTTCACGACCACACACTTGGGTGACAAACAAGCCAGTTTTCCTTCTGGTTCGTACGCGCCGATTTCCGCACGTTGTTCAGTCTCTCCCTGTACATTGTTCTCGGTCAGACGTGCGTGCATTTGCTGTGAACTCTTTGGGCTCTATTTCATGTGCTTTTGCATTAATTTTGCAATTAACCATGGCCTCTAAGCAAGTGAAGAGTGGTAGTGTTGGTGAAAAGAAAGGTTCGAAGAAAATTAAAATCGAATTGAAGAAAGAAATTATTGAAAAGTAAGAACGTGGCGTTCGTGTTACTGATCTTGCCGCTGAGTACAAGAATTCAAAATCTACGATTTCGACTATTCTAAAGCAGAAAGAGGCCTTTAAAGCAGCTGATGTTGCTAAAGGAGTTACAGTGTTCACCAAGCAGAAGCCTTAAGTGCTGGAAGAGGTGGAAAAACTGTTGGTAGTGTGGTGGAACGAGAAGCAACTTGCAGGGGATAGCGTAAGCAAGGTGATGTTATGCGAGAAAGCCAGGAAGATTTCATGGCGATTTGCTGCAAAACTATCCTTCTACGAGTGGCTAGTTCTTCCTGCTCACTTCCTTCATGCCAGAACTCGACTCATGCAAGGTTAGTTTTCTTGGTTGTTTATGGTTAGTTTTTGTATAAATTAAGGATTTTCAAATTTTCATTTTTTTTTCCCTGTGCTTAAAATTCATTAAAATTAAGTGTTTACAGCGAGCGGTTCGTAAGGCTGTAACGTGAACTTGCAATGTTAGTTTTCTCTGTTCAAGGTTTTCTCAGTGTTGTTCAATGTTTTTACATTTAGTTTACTATTACACTGTGCATTCTACGGTATAATTAATAATAATAATAATTCATTACATTTATATAGCGCTTTTCTCAGTACTCGATTAACTATTTTTGTGCTTAAAAATCTTTAAAAAAAAAATATATATATATATTTACATACAGTTTGTACGGTCTGGAACGGATTAATTGTATTTACATACAATCCTATGGGTGAAATTACTTCGGGTCCGAAGTTTCACTGTACTGTACTTTCCGTACACTTTGTATACGAGAAAGTCAGGGAGGTCTAAAACGTGGAGATTCATCAAAATCTCGAGGTTGAATTTTTGTACGATTACATTACCTTCCCTATACTTCGTATACAAGAAAGTAAAAAGGAATGTGTGTTTTGAACCTTCTGATGTTACTGGTGCTCATTCAAGTAACCTTAGCCCTTTGACAACCTATTATAATCCCTTGGTAAAAATTCTGGATATGATTTTTGATCCCTCCCTCAGATTTCATACAGAGCTAAAGGTTAGGCTTTTCTTTCTGCAGATGATTTTCAAAAATTAATTCATGCTTTTGTCTATCCTCCGCTTGAGTATTGCAACTCATTATACACTGGAGTTAATCAGTCCCACCTCGCTAGTCTTCAACATATCCAGAACACAGTGGCCGGGCTCCTAACAGGCACATGAAAACAGAACCAGCGTCACTTCACTGGCTTCCAGTTCAGTACAGGACTGAGCTTAAACTTTTATTGTTTGTTTGTTTTTAAGTCTCTGAATGGTTTAGCCCCCTTTTATTTTACTGACCTATTAAACTCTTACTCTCCCTCACAACCACTTAGGCTCTCTGACCAGAAGTTACTGGTCACGCCAAGACCAAGACTTAAGCTCAGAGCGGACCCTGCCTTTGCAGGCTGCCTCTAAGCTTTAGAATAATCTGCCTTTTTATATTAGGGCCGCACCACCTTTGGTTACTTTTAAATCCAGTCTGAAACCTTTTTGAACTTGCATAAGAGTACTATACAATAATTAATTTATATATTTTGGTGTATTTATTTACTGTATATATTTATTGGTGTATTTGTGGAAACTATGGTCAACTTATTTTGTGTTACATATACTCTATACATAAAATTGGCTTTTTTTGTCCTTTATTTTGCCTTATACAATTTGTTGTATTAGGAATTTGTGAGTTTACGCGTACCCCTTGGGGTCAGAGTGCAGGGTCAGCCATTGTACAGCGCCCCTGGAGCAATTGCAGGTTAAGGGCCTTGATCAGGGGCCCAGCAGAATAAGACCCCCTTTGGAGGTAATGGGGATTTGAACCAGCAACCTTCCGGACACCAGTGCAGATGCTTAGCCTGAGAGCCATCACTTAACTTTATAGACACAGTACCAGCTTTTTGATAACTTTCTGTTACTCTGTTTGATATGGTGGTTGTTTTTAGAAAGCGGTGTTCTTGTAGGAACGACTCTGTCTTTAATAATAGGATGGCATTTTATCAAATGTGAGTTGCTTTGTGCATTTTGGTATCGGCCGTCTCAGTCATTCCTATTTAAAACGCTCATATTTGCTCTTTCTCTTTCTTTTGTTTACAGGTCCTGATCTGCCGCAATTACCGTGGTGATGTGGACATGTCAGAAATTGAGCATTTTATGCCCATTTTGATGGACAAGGAAGAGGAAGGAACATTGTCTCCAATCCTTGCCCATGGTGGAGTGCGGTTCATGTGGATTAAACACAACAATTTGTACCGTATCCTTCTGACAAAAGCTGTTTTATTTAGTTAAAAATGTTACTCACAATGAAGGCAGGGTCAGTCGGTCATTGTCCAACCCGTTATATCCTAACACAGGGTCACGGGGGGTCTGCTGGAGCCAATCCCAGCCAACACTAGGCGCAAGACAGGAACAAACCCTGAGCACACACACACACACACCAAGCACACACTAGGGACAATTTAGGATCGCCGATGCACCTGACCTTCATGTCTTTGGACTGTGGGAGGAAACCCACGCTGACACGGGGAGAACAGGCAAACTCCATGCAGAGAGGACCCAGGAAGCAAACCTGGGTCTCCTAACTGTGAGGCAGCAGCGCTACCACACGCGAATCTTCTTATTAAAGTGCTGTGTGCTTTCAGTGGAGCTCGGTTTAACAGTTAGATTGAAAATGGGTGTAGGGGTCTGATTTGGCTTACACATTAGTTTCATAGACAAAAGCAGGTCAGCATAGAGTTTTTTTTGTTGGCCACTTTTTACCTTGAGTTTACAAACCATTACTGACTTGAGATTTGGTGCTCATCTGGGTTCAGCTTTGACCCACACTACTAGGTAACCAGTTTTATAGATATGCACTGTACTCATGCCTGTGTCAAAAGAGATTTCCACAGTTTTAGATTTTTGGCTGTCAGTCAGCTTCTATCTCTAGTACTGTGATCTTATTCTAACAGAACATGCTTTTTCAAAATTAAGAATATCTGAAAAAAAAACAAACTGTTTCTATTACTTGTACTATCTTTTATATATAAACGTCTACGTGTGGAAGTGTGTGTGTGTCTGTCTGTCCGACCCGGAAGTGAGAGGTGGAGTCAGGGTAAGGGCTCCGCCTCAGAGGAAACGGAAAACTCGCATAGCCGCTAATAACACAAGCAAGGCCAGCACGTCAGCAAAACGAAACCTCCGAAGAAAGACAAAGTCGCTTAGCCACTAACGTCGGCAAACGGTATCTCTTTAACTTTTCCTCCCGCCGTTAATACACAAGCGATGTGAGCATGTCGGCACAATGAAACCTAAGAGAGAGATGCCCAGAGTAGTTCCTTTCAATTACCTGACATCTTCTATTTACATTTTTTTTCTGACAATTTCAATAGTTTTTAGGACCCTGGGCTTTTTACAGCACGGGCTTACACAGCTAGTATAATATATACAAGCTTCAGGATTTTCATTGTATTTCTGTAGATCTGTGTACATTTAATATGTATAATATGACATTTACATTAACTAGGAGCAAGCAAGCAACTCCTAAGCAGACATTAGTCTCAGGCCGAGTCTGTTATTTCTAAAGCAAGTAAGCTATTCTTAATAGATTTCAGCTTTTTACAGCACGAGCTTACACAGCTAGTATATTCTAAAAATCTAGTGTGACAGCAGGAACCCCACCTGGGAAATTTGGAGTTGCCATTTAATTTAAACTCTGTCTCTTTTGGGAATGTGGGAGGAACATGCAGAATCCATACAGACGGTGACCATTTTCAGGATTCTGGATCCGCGAGGCAGCAGTCCTAATCATTTTGCCTCCCCACATTCAGTTAGACACTAAAAAACAAATGATAAAGATCTGTGAAATAATTTGCAGGGGAACATTTTCCCTAATCTCTCTTTAGATGACCTCCTGTGGCAAAATGAGATGTCATTGAAAGTTTTCAGAGCCATCTCTTTATTTCTACTTTGCTGCAGTGTTTGGGGTGCGACTGTCAGTCGATACCATGGCTTCAGTTAGAATGTTGACCTGAAAAATTTTAAGATGCTGTATTAACAAAAGTTCACACTAATAGTTGTTCTGACTTGATTTTGAATACATTCTTGTTATAAAAACACAGAACAACATTTGATGGTCGTGTAATCTTAAGCTAGATCAATAACATGCAAAGTCAACTGACTGACAGACAGACATTCACTCACCAATGCTATTTTCCATTTTAGTTAAAAAGCTAAAATTTAGCAGGACTGTACATCTAGGGCAGTATTTATTTGCTCAGAAGCAACATTTTGATATTTCAGTATTTAGTGAAAACAACCCCAATGATAGAAAGTCTAAAAAATGCTTTGACTGGTTTGTGAATTTAGTGACTTTGTAGAATAAAGAAAATTAGCCAACCCGATTCTTTATTTGTCGATATTTCTTAATAATAATATTATAGTGAGAAGGCTGTACTAACACACCGTACCTCTTTTTTTTTTTTTTGCTGAGTGCAGAGAAGGAATCGCACACAGAAATGAGGTTTGCTGCTTAATGCAGATGAAGGCCTCTGGCAGAAGTGAAGTGGAACGACGAAAGTTCAGTGAAGCTCAAAGTACACAAGTCTAGCAAGCAGTACAAAGCTCGAGTGCATGCCAGGAGCAAAAATAGAGGGAGAGGGAGGTAGAGGATGGAGTGGCATCTTTGGGTACTCGCGGTACTCCCAGTTCTGTCATGTTCTTCTTAGTCCTCCTCAAGTGATTTAAATTACATACAGATTCAAACAATGAAGGGGATGTTTGTCCCCCTTGGTAGGTCGAGCATCATTTTATATATACACTTTGAAGACTGAGGAGGGCACCTTTTGTGGTCAAATACATGCAATATTGTAGAGAACTGGGGGGGGCATCCCTTTGGAGTTCTGATTCACAAAACAGAAACAGAGCTTCAGGTCCAGGGTACAACTCAACCCACAGAATGCCTTAGTCAGTTTAAATACTTGCACAGCCCAGTAAAGGAGGTCCCCCACTGCCAGAACATAGAAGGGGTGTACATTGTGCATAGTTCACAATATTAGTTCTTTTCACCTCTTCTTTTCAGTACATTACTTAAGACATTCAGTTCATTGCATGGGCCATGTAAATGTACATTTTGTAAATGTCAATGCTGTGTGTAATAAGTTAAGGTATAAACCACAATTCGGTGTTAGAACTCTATTGTCTGGCTGTGGCTTTCAGGATAAATCCATAATAATATATTATTTCCACCACCTATTAATTACTTGTTTGAATCCAAAAGAATATGGTGTCGTGTGAATCTGTTTTTACTGCTGATATTCAGCTAAAGCCATGGCCAGTCACTAGGAACAGCAAGAACTGATCTATGGCAGGAATGTTTTACTCCTGGCTATTTATACGTAGCGTTTCAAGAGTAAGGAGCTGCAGTGAAATAAATAACATTAGCTATGGTAAATATAAAAAACACGAAACACTGTATAGAGAAAAGTATCAGAAAAGTATTTCTTCTCATGCATCTGATTAACTCACAGCAGTATAACCGAGGCCCATTGTCTTAGGGAAATTTCCTAGGGGAAACTGGGTAACACAGCCAATTTAATATATAATAAAATGTGTTATTATTTTTATTATATAGAGAGGAAAATTCCATTAATCAAGCAGCGGTTGTATAGGGTGAGCCAAAAAGAAATACCGCATTTCAAACATCTATTCTACAATAATGCTACAGGATAAAATAAATTTCAGTACAACACAAAAAAGGGTATACACTCTGTTTTAAAAATGATGTCTTCAAATTGATGGCCATCATCCGTGATAAACTCTTTGAGACGATTTCTGAACGCTCGCATGACTCGTTTGGCCATTTCAAGGGGAATAGCGGTGATTTGATGGCGAACAGCGTCCTTGAGGGCTTCAAGGTTTTGAGGTCAGTATGTGTATACCTTCGACTTGAGATGGCCCCAACGAGAAGAAATTGCATGGATCGAGATCAGGCGAACGTGAAGGCCACCCGACATCGCCCGTGCAGGGAGATCAGCTTCCCCAGAAACATCTCCCGCAAAACTTGCATGGATTTTCTGTGCCGTATGAGCTGTTGCTCCATCCTGTTGAAACCAAGCATCCACCACATCCATTTCTTCCAGTTGGGGCCGCAACAAATTCTCTAGCATTTCAATGTAACGTTCTGAAGTGACGGTGACTGTTGCTCCCCACTCCTCAAAAAAGTTAGGGCCTACAACGGCGCACCACACTGTAACACGCTCACCGTGCAGGGGTCTCTGAAGTTCATGAGGGTTGTTTTAAGCCCAATAGTGGAATTTTTGGTTATTATTTATGCCACCATTCAAATGGAAATGTGCCTCGTCGCTGTACATGACAATAGCATCTCGATGAACGGTTTGCTCAACTTTCTAGAGAGTCTCTCTCAGTGAGTTCCTGCACTACCATCATTTTGTATGGATGGGAATTAAGGTCCTCATGCAGAATCTTTCTCAGAATGTTTTTAGAAATGCCTAAGGCAGAAGCAGGTTTGCACGCTGAATGTCTAGGAGACTGAAAAATTGATACCCTTACAGCTTGGATGTTTTCAGGCGTTCGTACAGTCCGAGTTCGGCCTGGAGAGTTTCTGTTCAATGTTCTACCCGTCTGTCTAAATTTAGCGACTATAATGAACAAAAATACTTCCACAACGGGAAAGAGTTGGGGACCCGTATAATATCCAGAGGACAAAAGAAAAATGCAGAGGCAAAATGTGTGATCAAAAACCATTTACATAGTAGTTGATAACATGAATACAACAGATGCCATTTTTATACATGAACAAAATGGCTGACAGAAATGAGCTGGCAGAAAATGACGTCGAAACTGGTAGACGGATACGACGTCCTCAACAGGAACTGGAAGTGATGTGATGGAGGAAGTGACGTTGTCTTCGGGGGACCTGAAGTATCGTCTTTGGATGGAGCCGGAAGCGACGTTATCAGAAGGTGCCAGAAGTGACGTTTGGCGGCCATCTTGGGAATCTGGAAGTCTGGTAGATAGATGGATAGATAGATACTTTATTAATCCCAAGGGGAAATTCATTAATTCATGTATTTTTCTTCTTTGTGTCTGACGAAAGAGAGAGAGAGAAGCATTAGTACCACAAATCAGCCCCTTGTCTAGCGATATTTCACTCACCTCTGGGCTTGTTGACTGCCTCCTAAACTCACGTGTGTGTCCCCACCCTCTGAAGAATTGTTTTCTGATTTGGGACATCACTGTTAGGAGGAATGCTGAAGTGCGTTCGGAAGGCGCGTTGCGTAGTGATGTTGGATTCGTTGTTTTTGAAGAACGCTTCGACAGCGAAAGCATGGTGCGCACCGGACCAAGGCATGTGGCCAACTGAAAACTACAAGGGATCGCCTATCAACGGACCTCCCACACCAACTACCTCGGGCAATGTCCTTGAGAAATGTTGTAGTTCAGTTTGGCTCACCATGTATATTTGTAGCTCCTGTGTTTTTAAACTCTTATGTCTGATAGGTGGCTGAGCTCTTCACGGAATATGTCATAAGCTGCTTTTCAAAGTATTCGCATCCGATACTAAAACTCCACCCCCAACCCCCCACCCACAAAAACACTTAACTGGCAGGGTGGAGATAGGCTGAATCTCACATCATGCAATGACTAGTATTACTTTACTAGCCATGTGCGGCCAACTATGTTGCGCGTGTTAAAGTTGTCTGTGAAGGGCCCCCTGTTTAAACGCGGCTGCCAGTCGTGAACTGGGCCCTTCGTCGCACAGCATTATGATTTTTTATAAGAGAAACAAAATTACAAAACAAAACCCTTGGACATTGATTCGATAGGAACGGCTACTCGGAATCACTGTCCGAATAGTAATTATGTGGTGGTGGAGAAGCATTTCTGCTTCTCTCCATTCACAGTCCGTCTCGTTTTCATGACACTGTCGTTTCCTCTCACGATCTCTTCTCAACCTTTCTCCAATCTCGCAGGTTGCTTTGTGGCAATCCAAAGAGTAATAAAGAACCAATGCTTCTTTCTTGAACTCCAAACGCCGACTGATGGAAAATCACAGAAGTGTGCCCGACTTATATACTCTGATTGCCGACTCCAAGAAGTGGGTGAACATTCGATTTGGACGAAATGCTGCCAACGACGGTCGATAGAAACACAAAAAACCACAGTCTCGACAACGAAGCAAGTGTCGATGCCAGATCTAAACACAAAGCACGGTGTCGATGCCAGATCTAAACACAAAGCACGGTGTCGATGCCAGATCTAAACACAAAGCACGGTGTCGATGCCAGATCTAAACACAAAGCACGGTGTCGACGCCAGATCTAAACACAAAGAGTGGTATCGACAGTGTTTGTAAAGAAAAGTAACAACCAAGGTGTTGTGTATTCAGCCAGTACAAACAGCACGTAGTCTCCTTTAGTTCAATCCTCTTTAATCACCACACTCCAACTTCATCCAACGATCCTCCCCCTCACTTCCTCTCCTCCTCCATCACTACTGCCCTCTACTGAACACACCAGGAACACCACACAAGGCAGTGAATTCGCGGACAAACAAAGATCAAGATCCAAATGAAGATTATATATAAAGATTAGGAATCTCAAAGGCTTTTTGAAGAGCCTGTGGTGTGTTTTATATTGCTGTTTTTTGATTCCATTTGAAATTGTAGAACCCTTTTACATTTGTCCTGTCAAAGCAGATGCACCCTCCATTCAGCCTATCAGACGTGGTCAAACCAATACTGCAAGGCATCAGCTTTCTGGGTTGAGTATTAATCGTCAAATAAATCTTCGTCATGAGTGTCAAGGCTTGGTCATGATCTGTGATGCCCTCAAGGCCGCCTTTTCACTGGTCATTGCTCCTCTTTTACGTACTGTAAGTTAAATCCTCCACTGAGCAAATGGACACTGAAAAGTCATTAATTTCTCCATTGAAAATATGCACACACCCATTTTCTTTACGCATACATAACATTGATTACAGGATGTTGGGGAATAAAGTGTAAAAAATTAAGTTAGAAATAACGGCAAATATGTTGCCTTGCAAAGTATTCAGTCCTCTTGAAGGTCCTCGCCATTCTCTGGATTTCATAAGATACGTACATACACGTATTCTTCCAAGAAGTGTTTTTATTGACCAGTTCTGAAAGTTTATTTTGAAAGCTAATGTAAATAAATTGCCAAAAGTGTCTTCCTAAAAGATTTAATAACTGGAATAAAGCTGCTTGCATAAGTTCAAGCAGTCCCCGGGTTACGTACGAGATAGGGACTGTAGGTTTGTTCTTAAGTTGAATTTGTATGCAAGTTGGAACAGGTACATTATTTTAATAAATGCTATTGTTGACCGACTGTAAGCAAGTGCTCTACCAATGAATGATGGAGTTTCACCTCTCTCTGACCTTTTTATTATTTCTACTTTATTTTCCATGGTGATGGTTTTTCTCTTCTTTACTGTATCTCCAGCACTTGCATCAGATTTGTGTTTCAGAGACATTGTTGAAGGGTGAAGACAGAAGGTTAAGATGAGCTCTTCTGCACAGCACTGCACACGCTGTCGCAGCAGGATGGCACCCCTCGTCAGCACGTCTGGTGTATTGACGAGAGACAACTTCCTGCTATATACGTAACAGTACAAGCAGGCTTGCTATTGAGAATGAATGAGGGCAGCGAGGGGCAGTTCACCACCACTTGCATACAGTATGCTGCCTGCAGCGTCAGCCCGCCGAGAGCGAACAGGGTGCGGCCAAAGGCAGGTAGTGAATCTCCCACCACTGCCCCCACTCAACAGGCAGCCACCCGAGGCACACTACAATGCTGCCCCCTGCCGCCCCATTCACCCTCAATGGCCTCCGTTCAGCCACAACTGGGTCACCGCTTGCAGCATCACCAACCGCCCACCGAGAACGAATGGGGCAGCCTTTCGAGGGACACTGCAAGGCTGTGTGGTGGGCGGGTAGTGAAACGCCCACCTCTGCCCCATCCAGCCTCTGTCCAGTCAGGAGCAGTAGCTGCGGCGGTGTGGTGGGCAGATAGCGAACCACTCCATCAAGCCTCCATCCTGCACACAAGCACTTTCCGCGCACCCAGCCGCCCACTGAGAATGACTGGGGTGTGGCCCCCACCGCCACATTCGTCAACCGGAGCCGCCTGAGGTACACTACACTATAATAATTCTTTGCATTTTATATAGCGCTTTTCTCACTACTCAAAGCGCTCAGCAATTGTAGGTTAAGGGCCTTGCTCAAGGGCCCAAAAGAGCAGAGTCCCTATTGGCCTTTACGGGATTCGAACCGGCAACCTTCCGATGGCCAGTGCAGATCCCTAGCCTCAGAGCCACCACTACACTGCATGAGCAGTGAAACCGCCCTCCTCCAGCCACCGCTTGCAGCATCCCCAGGCCGGAGATGACGGAGCGGCAGTTACTGAGGAGCCTGCATCGCGTCCCCCAGACAGGTGAAGAAGCAGCTGTGGTCCCATTCGTAAGTCATATGTCGGATGTCTGTAACTCGGGGACTACCTGTATTCAGACTCCATACCTCTATGTTTAGCAGGGCCTACTTTTGCCATAACAACAGCCTTAAGCCCGAGCTAGCTATACACACTGCTCAGGAGTGATTTTTGTCCCCCCACCCTCAATTATTCCTACCAAATTGTCTGCACGTCATTCAGATTAATCGGATGAAGTGCAGTTTTCAAACAATGAAACAGCTTCTCAGTAGGGTTGAGATCAGAACTTTGACTAGGCCATTTTATTTTTTGTTGTTGTTTTTGAGCCTCTCCACTGTTGTCTTTGCTTGTACTTGGGATCATTGTCTTTCATACTTTTAATCTTTATTTCGCCATATACAATATCTTGTGCTAGGAATTTGTTAGTTTGCACATACCCCTTTGGATCAGAGCACAGGGTCAGCCATTGTATAGCACCCCTGGAGGCTTTGCTCAAGGGCCCAGCAGAGTAGGATCCCCTTTGGCAGTAACAGGGATTCGAACTGCCAACCTTCTGGATACCAGCGCAGATCCTTAACCTCAGAGCCACTACTCCGCCAGACATTTGATGGATTTGTGGCTTTTTAAAATCTCTGTACTGTGTTTTATTATTTGCTTGCATGTGTCATACGGTGTATGTTTTGGTAAGAAGCCAGTATTAAAGTGGTAATCCACATTTATAATTACACCTGAAGAATTAGGGGCATGTAGCTGTTACACTGGGGAAAAAATCCAACACTAATTGAATAAGGATATTTTCCTTTACAAAGTTTTCTTTTCAGTTGTCGCCACATCCAAGAAGAATGCCTGTGTATCGTTGGTCTTTTCTTTTTTGTACAAGATTGTCCAGGTGAGTCACTTATGCCAGGATTAGATTCCTGTTGGAGCAGAATACTTGTAAGTTTCATTTTATTTTTTGTGGTAGTGGTTAGTGACTGCATTGTACAGTATTCATGATGTCTTCCTGGTCTTTTGCAGGTCTTTTCAGAATACTTCAAAGAATTGGAAGAAGAAAGCATTAGAGACAACTTTGTTATCATCTATGAACTAATGGACGAGCTCATGGATTTTGGCTACCCCCAGACCACAGATAGCAAGATTCTTCAAGAGTGAGTTATGGGTTTGTCGCCTTTCAATCCACTAAACCAATACAGTTCATTTCAATTTGATTTATTGTCATTCCACCTTACGTGTTTGTTGTTCAGCAAGTTGGTGAAGAATCAGCAGTGTGAGACCGCCACCAGTCGAAGACCACATCTTTATACAAAAATGCACCTTTATTTGCAGTTCTTCAACAAACACAACACTGTCCCGCACAACACACTGTGCTCTTTGTCCAAATCACCTTTCTCACGGGCCTTTCTCTCAACATCCCTGGGCCGCCTTTCCTCTCTCCACGGGAGCTTCGTCCTGCTCCCACTCCTGACTCCAGCTCCCTGTTTGGAGGGAGGTGGCCCCTTTTATTCTCACCCGGACAAGCTCCGGATGCTCTGCCTGACGACACTTCCTGGTGTGGTGGAAGTGTCGGGAGAGCACCCAGAAGCACTCCAGATGTCCCTGGAAGGATCGTCATCCATCTTCCCAAGTGTGGAAGTAGATGGTTCCTGGGCTCTCTGAGGCTCAGGGCTCCCCCTGGCAGTGACCAAAGGTCCCAACGGGCTTGAGCCTTCTTGCTCCCCTTCCATGGCCCTCTTCCGATCCTGGGCAGTTGCCCCCTCGTGGCCTGGAGGATGAATGCGCCACCTCTCGGTCCTTCCAGGCGTCCCAGCTGGGACTACCCCCCAGCCTCCTGCGACAACAGGTAGCATAATATTCAGTTTTGTGGAGGAAATGATCTTCACTCCCTGTTTAGCTGTTTAAGTCAGAAAGCTCGGTATTAATACTTGTGGTCATATGGAGAACAGAGGCACTGCAGTAACATCGGTAATTCCTTTTCCATGTTATACTAATAATGACAAGAAGTGTATAATGTGTCAAGACTTTAGTCCAAATATCAAGTAAATGTGCGCTTTTATTCAAAAATATAACCAAAGAAAAAAAAAAAAACATTCGATTTACACGTGGCTGTCAATGAGTTAAAAACGCAAGCTCAAATGTCAGTCAGCAGGGAGTTTACACGTATTCTCAAATGGTGCAGAGGTAAGAACTGCTGCCTTATAACCGAAATGTTCCGGGTTCGAGACCAGGTGCTCCGTGCTTTGGGTAGTGAGCTGCTATTATTATTATTATTATTATTTCTACAACTAGGGGGCTCTTCCCCCTGCTCGCTTCGCTCACCTCACCAATCCCCGGGTTTGGTTATAAAGCTATAGTGACCGTTTCTACATCAAGTCAAGTTGTGTTGCCGCACCCACTACACAACGAAACATCTCGGGATCCCGGTTTGCAATCCCCCAGGCAGACACGTGGTCCAGTCCCTCCCTCCGGAAATGACCCTCTATCTGCCGCAGCCAGGTGTTACATGGGCGACCCGTTGGTCTGGTCCAGCCACTCTGGTCCCTAACAGTGAGGATCTTACGAGCCGGATCACCCTCGGGGAAACGTGACACATGGCTGTAGTGCCGTAACTGATGCTCCCCCATAATGCAGGTAATGTGCCTCATTCGGGACTCCATGAGCAACACAAAGTCAAACCAATGGTACCAAAGGATTTTCCGGAGAGACACAGTACCAAAGGAGTCCGGTCTTTGTCTCAGGTCACTGGATAGCATCCATGTCTCACAAAGATATAGCAAGACAGAAAGCACCAGGACTCTAAAGACTTGGACCTTCGTCCTTTTGCAGAGATATTGGGAGCGCCACACACACCTTTCCAGCGACCTCATGACCCCCCCATGCTCTCCCAGTCCGTCTACTGACTTCATAGAAAGAGACACCAGAGACATGAATGTCACTGCCAAAGTAAGTAAACCTCTCGACGAGGTCGACACTCTCTCCGCAAACAGACACACATCTTGGTTTTTACACCAGGACAGTCGCAAGCCTAGACACTCGGACTCCTCGCTCAGTCTCTCGAGTGCCCCGATCAGAGCCTCCGTTGACTCCGCGAAGATCACAGCATCGTCAGCAAAGTCAAGATCCGTGAACCTGTCATCAGTAAGAGATGCCCCACAGCCACTGGACCCCACGACCTTGCCCAACACCCAGTCCATACAAGCATTGTACAGAGTAGGAGCAAAAACAGACCCCTGACGAACCCCAGAATCAACTGGGAACAACGCAGAGGTCCTGCCTCCACTCTCCACAGCACTCACAGTACCAGTGTACACGCCAGCCATGATATCCAGTAACTTCGAGGGGATCCTGCAAATCCTCAGGATGTCCCACAGGGCAGCTCGATCAACTGAGTCAAAAGCTTTGAGAAAATCGACAAAGGCTGCAAAGAAACTCTGCCGATATTCACGTTTGCGCTCCATGACAACCCTCTGTGCCAGAATGCGGTCGATGGTAGACTTCTTAGGCGTAAAACCAGACTGTTCCGGTCGCTGGTAGGTGAGCAAGTGATCACGGATCCTATTGAGGACGACCCTAGCAAGGACCTTATCCAGCACAGAGAGCGGTGTTATCCCCCTGTAGTTACTGCAATCCAGGCGATCACCCTTCCCTTTCCAGATACAATACAATACAATACAATACAATACAATTTATTTTTGTATAGCCCAAAATCACACCGGAAGTGCCGCAATGGGCTTTAACAGGCCCTGCCTCTTGACAGCCCCCCAGCCTTGACTCTCTATGAAGACAAGGAAAAACTCCCAAAAAAAAAACCTTGTAGGGAAAAAATGCTCCGATAGGGACGACAAGTCCCATTTTCCAGTCAGTTGAGATGATGCCAGTCTCCCAAATGGAAGCAAAGATTGCTTGCAATGCCAGGTGGACAGCCTTACCACCAGCCTGGAGAAGTTCACCCCGGATACCACAGATCCCTGCAGCCTTTCACCCCCTCTGCTGGTTCACCACCTGTGCAATCTCAGTGTGACTGGGGGGTTCACAGCTAATTGGAGGATCAGCCTCAAGAACCGTAGACCCAGCGATATCCAACATCCTAGCCAGAGGATCAGCTTTGAACAACTGCTCAAAGTAGCCAGCCCAGAGGGTCACAACTGCAGTGTCATCTGTAAGGACCGTTCCATCAGCTGCCCTGACTGCGACTCTCCGAGGAACAGATTCAGATGTGCGCAATGCTCCGATTCCTCTGTAAGCAGGACATCGGTGGCTAGACCACAGATGGTGTGTCACTTGCTCACAGTTTCCTCTAACAAATGCCCCTCTATCTGCCCTCAGAGCCCTCGCAGCCATCCCTCTCAGTTCCAAACCAGAGTTGCCATTGAGCCGTGCACTGCGACTCCTCTCAATGATATCCTACATATCTATATTTCTACATCATATGACCAAAATGTGTGCAAATCCTCTTAAATGGAAGTTTGCAATGTGCACTTTGATTGCGATGTCTGAATTGTTTGATTTGTAATTGTGGAGCAGTGGGATAAATCAAGGAAAAATGGGTCTTTGTGCAACACGTTATGGAGGGCACTGAATGTGACAGAACTTTGTGTTTCTTATTGCAGCCTTATTGTTTAATACATTTAAGCTCAATAGTCATTTATTTTTGTGATTTTCCAGTAGCCAGAGTTTAAGTATCTTATTGTTTAGCAACATCACATTAGCAAAAAAAAAAAAAACAACCAGTGTGGAAGAGATCTGATCTTTAGCCTGTTTTTGAGACTCTCTGTGTTTGTCAGTTAAGCATATTGTAAAACATTCTTTGGGTTTTCAGGTACATCACCCAGGAGGGACACAAACTGGACACTGGAGCCCCTCGGCCCCCTGCCACCGTTACCAATGCTGTCTCATGGAGGTCAGAGGGCATCAAGTACAGGAAAAATGAAGTCTTCCTGGACGTGATTGAATCCGTCAACCTTTTGGTTTGTGATATTCTTTACATTGGCTTTAAAAAAAAAAAAATCTTTGGGTCTGATCTTTCATTTTCATCAGAGTGTAGGGTTTGGGTTTGGATTCGGCACAATTCTCTTAGGAAGTGGATCTATTAAAATGTAGTTTTCCATTCCATTAAGAACTTCCCGACTGTTTAGGCTTTTTTTTTTTTTTTAGTTTTTATATACATCCATCCATCATCCAACCTGCTATATCCTAACTACAGGGTCACGGGGATCTGCTGGAGCCAGTCCCAGCCAACACAGGGTGCAAGGCAGGAAACAAATGCCAGGCAGGGCACCAGCTCACCGCAGGGCACTCTCACACACCCACCAAGCACGCACTAGGGACAATTTATAATCGCCAATGCACCTAACCTGCATGTCTTTGGACTGTGGGAGGAAACCGGAGCACCCAGCGGAAACCCACGCAGACACGGGGAGAACATGCAAACTCCACGCAGGGAGGACCCGGGAAGTGAACCCAGGTCTCCTAACTGCGAGGCAGCTGCGCTACCCACTGTGCCGCCCCCTCGGAAAGGGCAAGTTGATTAAAATCATGTTTAAAAAAAAAAAAAAATACATACTGACCTTATCCTTTGGGTACTCTTACTAAAGAGAGAGTGTCATTTTTTTTAAATAACAAACTGGAAAATATTCACAAATATCATATAAGGTGATTAAGCTAGTGACATTTTGCATCCAAATCTATTCAGGCAGATATTGCAAAGTTGCTTTTATTCTGTAATATCGGTCTATTAGCCAATAGTGTGTCTTTCTATACATAGCAAGCATTTGTGTGAAATGTAGCTAATTTATACCGTTTGTCCTCCATTATGACATTTAAACGGATTATTTTTGTAGCAGAATGTTGCGTTTTCCATTGGACTGCTTCAGATTTTCTAACCGATCATAACATCATTATGCAACCATTGTCAGTGCCACTATGTCTGTCTTATTACATGTTGCACAGCTCTGAGATAAGAACGGGGCTCCCTGTGATGCATCTGGGAAATAAAACCTGAGTTAAGGTGAATGGGGGAAAATAAAGCCATGGACCTCATTGGTTTTAGAGATGCTCGTTAATCCTGTGCCAGACTTTTGTTTGTTTGTTTGTTTTGTTAAACTAAAGCTCCCTAACTCTCACTTTTTTATATATATATATATATATATATATATAACTTCTTCTCTATTTATTCAGGTTAGCGCCAATGGAAACGTACTGCGCAGTGAGATTGTAGGATCCATCAAAATGAGAGTGTTCCTGTCTGGCATGCCAGAACTGAGACTTGGCTTGAATGATAAGGTCCTGTTTGAAAACACTGGACGTAAGTACATCTTGGTAGGGGTTTAAAATGAGTACTTGTGACTTCATAGATACGACCTGTCCCAGAGGGATCAATTGGCATTTTGTTTAAAAATCACAGTGGGCTGCTTTTTGCTGCAAGTTTTCTCAGACGAGTTATTAATGTTTGCAACAATACTATTTATTTATATAGCACATTTTCATTCAAAAAATATAACTCAAAATGCTTTATAAAATGTTAACGAGTAAGTTACAAGGAAAGAAAACCAAGATAAGGCAATAATATTAAAGAAGAAAAAAAAAAAAGCAAATTAATCTAAACAATCTTAAAAACAGATAAATAGTTGCATCCTTATATATTTATGATGAGTATTTTGGCCACCAGGGGGCACACCAGCTCACCTGACCTGACACAAACAGACGTGGACAGAAGGCTTTATTTCAGTGGGAAACGTTTCCCAAATTGTTTCCCAACAGGGCCACACTAAGCACAGTGCTATAAACACAATAAGTACGCTTTTCTTCTTTCTTTCTCTGTCTCCTTCTGCCTCTACTCCTCCTCCTCCAGCAAGGGTTGACCTCCATCTCCCAACTCTGGCTCCTGGAATGAAGACAGCAGCCTCCTTTTATGCTGCACTCAGGATTACTTCTGGTGGTCTGGCAGCATGGTCCGGTAGCACTTCCGGGTGAAGCGAAAGCTTAACATAGTAGGGCTCTTGAGACCCCGCAGCACCCACAGATCCCAATAGAGCCGACAAACTCCAAGTCCCATGATACCCTGTGGGAATCTGAGGTGCTGCTGCAAACCAGGGGGACTTCATCTAGTGTTCTGGGGGAGACAATGCCCTGTGGATGCCATCTCTCCTTGTCCTTGCCGACTGAGGGTGTCCCGGCCGGGCCAGACTGTTGGCTGTCCCTCACAGTATATCTCTCTATTCTAATAACAAAAATCTTCAGTTGAGATGTAATCTTCTCGGAAAGACACTTAAACAACCCACAAGACAAGGCAGTGAGACAAAAGGACAGCTGCTGCATATGCTTTTAAATGATCAACGCGCAGCGCAACAAGCAGATCACACAGCTCAGCAGCAGCAACAGCAAGCCAGCAGCAGATCCGACCGCATCTCCTTAATGTGCGTTCAGCCCAGCCCCCCCTTCACAACGCAAGTAGCAGAGATGTTTTTTAATAAAAAAAAAAAAAAAAAAAAAAAAACTCCATTTAGGCTGGAGGAAAACAAAAACAAAGTCTGTAGGGGTTACAAGGCCAAAGCCTGCACTGGGCATTATACCCAACATAAATGCTCTAAATTCAGTTTTCTTGGTTTTCAGGCGTCATGCCCATATAGCCTTTTAGGAAAACAACTAAAATGTAGCTGTGAAAAAATTAAATTAAAATAATATTTTTTTAGCAGTTTTATTTATATATACTGTGTATATAATACAGTGTTCCACTGTATTAGCCTGGTGAATTTCTGTTGGTAAAGAATTGTAGTTTGTAGGTGCATAACAGCAAAAGGCCGCCTCACCACTTCTAAAGTTAGAAGGTCATGCTAAAACCGGTGTGATGTGCGCAAATTTTCTTTTCCTACTTACATTAAGATTCTGGCTGCTGCAACCTGTTGATGTCTGTCTTGGGTAGTCCTGTTACAGTAATCTAGTGGACTAAAAACAAAAGCGTGAACTAATTTTTCAGCATCTTGTAATGTTATAAGAGGTCTAACTTTTGTTATATTCCTTGAGTGACAAAATGAAGTCCTAGTAATCTGGTTAATATGTGATGTAAAGTTAAGGTCAGAGTCCATGATTACCCCTAAATTCTTTACCTCCACCTTCGCTTTTAAACCTAAGAGATCAAGTTTATTCTATTCCGAATACCATCGCTATTTCCATATTTGTCAGTCACTAAGATTTCTGTTTTTTCCTTCTACACCTTCTACACTCCATCCCATCTCTTGCGTTCCTTCCGCCCCTCTCCTTACTCACTGAAGTGTTTTTATTTGCAAATCGCACTACACCTTCAGAAAGCCTAGCGCTCAGTAGCTGTCCAACCACATTGGCCCTCTGAATCTCCAGCCGGATCATTGCTATATTATGTTTGGCAAACACAATTGGTACATTGCTGCCACCCACCCCGTAAAGGAGTGTATTTCTCACTTCATTTATTTACTGTTGCTAAGTGCAGAGTTTTACAGAGCCCCTGAAGGGACACGGGGAAACAAAAGAGTCCTTTACAGTTCTGTGTGCACACGCAAAACGTTCTGCTGCTTACGTGAAAGTTTATAAGGGTTTTTTTTTGTTTTTGTTTTGGGGGTCCATAGAGTTTCCGTGGGCCGTGAAGCTAATTAAATTATAGCCTGCGAAACCGCTGATACGTGTGTGTTAGCGTAAGTACACGGGTGTAAAAATTTGAGAAAGAGTGGACGCGTAGATTTACGCAAATATTTCAGCTGTATTTGGCCAAAACAGACAGGTCAGTATGAAGAACAGGGAAAAGAGGAAGAAGAGCAGACAGCCAGAATTCAGAAATATCTGACTATGGGGCCAAAAGAAAACATAGCTTTTTGGTTTCATGGACAAAGGAATTTCCATGGCTGGAACATGATAAAGTGAACAACACAATGTTTTGTTGGGTGTGTCATAAGTTCCTCGCAATTTCTGACTCAATGAGATCTTTTGTTACTGTAAAAAAAGAAAAAATAAAGCATGACAAATCTGTGCATCACAAGAAGCGTATGGGTTCCCGGTCTGTAGCTTCTTTCTCTGAACAAACAACAATAGCAAAGAACATAATAAAAATAAACGAAGAGCAACATGATGTCCTGACAAAACACTATGTTGTCAAAAGTGAATTACCATTAGTAAAATTTAACAGCCTTTGCAAACTTTTGATGCAGCAAATGACCTAGATCTTGGTTCTACTTATCACAGTGATCATGCATGTAGAGAATTTATTGGAGCAATTGCACAACTGTCAAGAGATCAGGTTGAAAAGGAAATACAAGAAAGGAAATTCTTATCAGTTCTTACAGATAGCAGCACAGACGCTAGCATCATAGAACAGGTGTTGGTTCATGTCAGGTATGTAAAAGATCTTCTTTCGACTGCTCTTGCTAGGGGTCACCACATCTACATTATGTTCCATATCTTCCTGTCCTCGCTATCTTACTCTGTTACACCCATCACCGCCATGTCCTCTCTCACCACATCCATAAACCTTCTCTTAGGCCTTCCTCTCTTCCCCTTACCTGTCAGCTCTATCCTTAGCACCCTTCTCCCAATATACCCATCATCTCTTCTCTTGCACATGTCCAAACCAACGCAATCTCACCTCTCTGACTTTGTCTATCCCAACCGTCCCACCTGAGCTGACCCTGTAATGTCGTCATTTCTAATCCTGTCCATCCTCGTCACACCCAATGCAAATGGTGACATATCCACTTACCTGATCAAATGTCAGCTAATGAAGAGCTTGGTAAAGGGATTCTGAAATATTCTGACCTTTCTGTGCCTCAGCAGTACACCTTTACAGTTTTCAGATTATAGAGCAGGTTTCCAATGTGACTGATAGTGATTTTCAAATTCTTTGACTTCCAAAAGCAAAATTTTGGTGTACGTTTAACTTGCCAATGTGTGGGTTTACGCAAATGCAAGTCCTAGTATTATGTTTTATTTGAGCTTGTATCTTTCCTTTTATCCTCAGGTGGGAAGAGTAAATCTGTGGAGCTGGAAGATGTGAAGTTCCACCAATGTGTGCGACTCTCTCGTTTCGAAAATGACCGAACCATTTCCTTCATTCCTCCGGATGGCGAGTTTGAGCTTATGTCTTACAGACTCAACACACATGTAAGCCCGTAGCTGCCAGCAAGAGCTACATTCGGTCATTGGTTGAAACAACATCCCTCTTAAGGCCGAAATGTAACTATCACTCTTATTTCCTTTCAAGGTGAAACCACTGATCTGGATTGAGTCTGTTATCGAGAAGCACTCACATAGCCGCATTGAATACATGATAAAGGTAATAAATATATCAGCAAGCAATCCAGCCTCGGCATTTCAGATGTCAGGAGGTCTGGTTAAGTTGACTGTTTTGAAGTAGTTTACATTCTGGCAAACGACGTTTCACAAAGTATAGAAAATGATAGAAGTGTAGCATCCATGACTTCAGTATGCATAGACAATTTGAGTAAATTTGTTAAGAGTCATCCCGTGAGCTTTGCGAAGCTCGTTCCAAGTTAAGCTTCTAAGCTGAAACAGACATTGTTTTTGTTACTAAGGATAAGGCTATGCTGTAATAATGGCCATCAGATACTAGCTCTGACTCTCATCGATTTTTTTTTTGTCAATCTTTCGCTCTCTTCCAGGCAAAAAGTCAGTTCAAACGAAGGTCCACCGCCAACAATGTTGAAATCCACATTCCAGTTCCTAATGATGCAGACTCGCCTAAATTCAAAACTACCGTGGGCAGCGTCAAATGGGTTCCAGAGAACAGTGAAATAGTCTGGTCCATTAAATCCTTTCCAGTAAGTAGGAATAGAATTTAAGGCAAATGAGCATCCAAAGAAGTTAATGTCATTGGATGTACAGTGGGGGAAATAAGTATTTGATCCCCTGCTGAATTTGTAAGTTTGCTCACTGACAAAGAAATGAACAGTCTCTTAATTTTTATGGTATTTTCATTTTAATGGAGAGAGACAGAATATCAACCAAAAATCCAGAAAAAACACATTACGTAAAAGTTCTAAATTGATTTGCATGTCATTGAGTGAAATAAGGATTTGATCCCCTACAACCCAGCTAGAATTCTGGCTCTCTCACATTGGCATGTGGCACACAGATTACAATCAATCAATCAATTACAGATACTCCTGATCTCAACTCGTTATGTGTATAAAGCACACCTGTCCACAGAATCAGTTTCTTCCATTCCAACCTCTCCACCATCATGGGCAACACCAAAGGACGTCAGGGACCTGCACAAGGCTGGAATGGGATACATGATGGTGAGAAGGTGACAACTGTTGGTGCGATTATTCAGAAATGGAAGAAATATAAAATGACCATCAATCGCCCTCTGTCTGGAATTCCATGCAAGGTCTTGCCTCATGGGGTGAGGATGACCATGAGAAAGGTGAGGGATCAACCCAAAACTACACAGGTGGAGCTTGTTAATGATCTGAAGGTAGTTGGGACCACCACAGTCACCAAGAACACCATTGATAACACACTATGCCGTAATGGATTGAAATCTTGCAGCACCCGCAAGTTTCCCCCAGCTCAAGAAGGCACATGTACAGGCCCATCTTAAGTTTGCCAGTGAACATCTAAATGATTCAGAGAAGGCTTGAGAGAAAGTGCAGTGGTCAGATGAAACCAAAATCGAGCGTTTTTGGCATCAACTCAACCCTTCTTGTTTAGAGGAAGAGGAATGCTGAGTATGACCCAAAGAACACCATCCCCACAGTCAAGCACGGAGGTGGAAACCTTATACTTTGGAGCTGTTTTTCTACTAAGGGTACAGGATGACTTCACCGTATTGAGGGGCCAGTGGACGGGGCCGTGTACCGTATAATCGAGAGCGATTGATGGTCATTTTGTATTTCTTTCATTTCTGAATAATCACACCAACAGTTGTCATCTTCTCACCAAGCTTCTTGCTGATGGTCTTGTTGCCCATTCCAGCCTTGTGCTGGTCCCTGACGTCCTTTGGTGTTGCCCATGATGGTGGAGAGGTTGGAATGGAAGAAACTGATTCTGTGGACAGGTGTGCTTTATACACATAACGAGTTGAGATCAGGAGTATCTGTAATTGATTGATTGATTGTAATCTGTGTGCCACTTGCCAATGTGAGAGAGCCAGAATTCTAGCTGGGTTGTAGGGGATCAAATCCTTATTTCACTCAATGATATGCAAATCAATTTATAACCTTAATACAATGTATTTTTTCTGGATTTCTGGTTGATATTCTGTTTCTCTCCATTAAAATGAAACTACCATAAAAATTACAGACTGTTCATTTCTTTGTAAATGTGAGCAAACTTACAAATTCAGCTGGGGATCAAATACTTATTTCCCCCACTGTAGGTAACCTTGATGAAGCAAAGCACAGCAGAATATTTGATATGGAAGGGTTATTGTATAGTATCGGCTGCGGATTGCTAGACTTTGCTGTTACTGTATGTTCAATTTTCTGCATTCAATATTCTTGGCCACCTCCCGAATGCTAGTTTGTTAATTCAGGTTTCTTTTAGTATCAGTAAAATTTCACTTTTTTTTTTTTTTTCGGCCTACTTCTCATACAAATTGTCTGAAAGGTTTTATGACAAAAAATGTAGCCAGTATAATCCAAGAACATAACCAGGCCTGTTTAATTGCATGCATATGCTGATTCTCCAAAAGTAACTCTTGCTTTGAAACTTGTAGGGTGGCAAAGAGTATTTGATGAGGGCTCACTTTGGCCTTCCATCTGTAGAAGCAGAAGACAAAGAGGGAAAGCCACCAATCAGCGTCAAGTTTGAAATTCCTTATTTCACCACTTCAGGAATCCAGGTTAGTTCTGCAGCTACAGCAAAATGCAAAAAAAAAAAAAGTAAAACTATTTAACCCACAACCTTGTTCTGTACAACAGGGTGCTGTAAAATGGGCTTTAAATACTTCATGTTTGTATGTGTGCACTTGGTAAACCTTTGCCAGATGCCTTCATACCTTTTTTTCTTAACTGTTATAACTCTAATATTCTTTATTCCAATATTATTTTAATTTATGAGATCAAATTTTTAACCTTGGGGAAAACATTTAATAATGCAAAAAAACAAAAAAAGTCAACACACAGACATACACAGGATTTTTGTAATTGCCAGTTGTATCCCTTTATGAGTTACTTAAACGGATTCGTGCAGCTTTGAGAACGCAATCAGATGCGTTCAGGTGTTTGTATTATATATATATACAGTGGAACCTTGGTTTGCGAGTAACTTGGTTTACGAGTGTTTTGCAAGACAAGCTAAAATTTTTAATAAATTTTGACTTGATAAACGAGCGAGGTCTTGCAGTACGTGTAGTATGTATACGCTTTGTCTGCTGAGCATCATGTGATCACAACTGAGCTGATGGTTCTTCTCTCTCTCTCTCGCTGCAGGATTGTGGGCAATTGTTCCCTATTCTCCGTCTGAGTCGGCGTGCCTCACTCATATAGTTAACATCCGTACGAGCGTATACTGTTTACTACAGCATTGTGACTGTGTGTGTGTGTGCACGCGCTTGTGTGCTGTGACGTGCAAGTCCCCGTGTTGCACTCCAAAACTCGAAGCTGAGTCTCAGTACTTTAGCAACACCAGCTTTATTCAGCTTGAAACAGCAACAGCGTGGTTATTTATTGTAGCAGGATCTGCCACCTGCGGTGGGTTGGCACCCGGCCCGGGAATGGTTCCTGCCTTGTGCCCTGTGTTGGCTGGGATTGGCTCCAGCAGACCCCTGTGACCCTGTGTTCAGATTCAGCGGGTTGGAAAATGGATGGATGGATGGATGGGTCTGCCACTCTCCTATACACAGACACAGCAGTCAGGCAGGGTCGTGGCCAACTAGTACTGTGCCCTGCGTGTTTATAATGTTCCTTGTATCACCCATCGACGGCAGGTGCTTATAGCATGTCCGCGATCTTTTCAGATTTGCTTTTACGACGAACTGATACAGCGCTGGGAGACTGCAATTGCTTTGGGACGCTTTTCCGTGCATTGTCCCGCTGGGTGGAATCCCACAAGAGTTTAGAAACTCACTCACACCAGCCATGATTCTTTTCAAAGGTATAGTGCAGGATAATTTGTTTTATGCATTTTTACTTTATATTTTGTATTAATCATTTTTATATGAATAGTTGTGTGTTGTGGAACGAATCATCTAAGTTTCCATTATTTCTTATGGGGAAATTCACTTTGATATACCAGTGCTTTGGACTGTGAGCACGTTTCTGGAATAAATTATGTTCGTTCCACTGTATGTTTAAGTATATATATAATAGAGAGAAAGAGATATACCAGAGGGCACACAGCTCTCCAAACACCTGACACAAAAGACAGAAGCACAGGTTCAGCACACTCATTTTTATTTTTCTTATTTTTCCATGTGGGAAACGCCTTCCCCCATTTCCCACCTGTATAGCACAGTTCCAAGCACCAGCACACAAATCTCTTCTTCTTTTTCTTTTCCTCCCACAAGCTTTGCCCTCCACCTCCCAACTCTGGCTCTCGGAGTAGTGGCTGCTGGCTCCTTTTATACGGCGCCCGGAAGTGCTCCAGGTGTTTAATTTCCTTCTTCTGGCAGCACTTCCAGGTGTGGTGGAAGTGCAGCAACAAAGGGCCCAAACATTCCCGCAACGCCCAGTTGTAGGTTCTTCTTTTTTCATGGCTGGGTACCAACAAATTTGTCCACGTGTATAGGTTTGAGGTAAAATCCCTAATTTTTAATAGAATGAATGTTAATACTTTCTCCAAATGTCTGACCAAAACCTTTTGAAACTTTTTTTTGTTTATTTTTAACAATCATTTTTACTAATCTTCATGAATTATAATTCTTGAGTTGACTGTACACATAGTGTCTTCTGAAATCCCAGATAGGTTACACTTCTTATGTAATGAAGGCTTCCATGTTTATCATCAGATGTTAAGGACAGGTTCACACTACTTGTAATGTGGAGGAGAATACAGTAGTTTCAAGGCTGGTAGTTATGCTAACTAATCATGATGCCACAGAGTGGCGATGGGTTACATGTTGATTGGCACATGCATGTATACATTTCACAATTCTCTGTTCATGTGATGTGACCCTATAAGCAGAAGTGTTGAAAGAATATTAAGAAACACTAGGTTTCACTGAAAACAATTCAACTCTTGAATGAAATATCCTTTGCAATGTACAGGTCTTGTCAGCAGGGGGCATGCTTGGATAAATAACGAGCAGTTTGCTGGTGTTTGTTAAGGTTTTGCTGAAATTCTTACATATCATAGATTTTCTGTATCTACTGTAAGCATAGTTAGTTTATAGGCAATTGAAGAACTGCAAAAATTAATTTGCAGTATATTTAATATATAGAACTATGCAGTAAGCCTCTGCAGAACATCTTAAGGTTTAAATATATCTTCTGCAATGAACATGTTTGGCCAGCAGGTGGCAGACTTGAACAGTTAAGACAATTTTACAGAACTTAATGCGTTTTTTTTTTACTGGTTAATGCAGGATTTGTGAAAATACCAATTAACAGAGTAAGTAATGGGTAAGAGATTTTAGCCCAGAGACTGTAAAGTTTTGATTTTATCTTCTTCATAATTCTACAAGAAACATTTAAGCCAGTATAATAGTGATTTTTTTTTAAGTTCTGACTTATTCACCTGTTCTGTGCCCATTATTCATCTTACCTTCAGATTTCCATGTTGTGTGAAAGCAGAGTATGTTGTTGTATGTCACTGGCAAGAGGTAGGATTGTACAGGACCTGTAAAATTCAATTCAATTGCTCTTCAAAGAGTGCAGGCATAGATTAATTTGACAAGTTCTCAATGAAAATGCAAGTGTAAATTTTACAAATTACTAATTATATAATGAGCACATGTAAATATAATAATTCATTTTAAGATACAGGAAAACAAAGTAGTTTGAAACTGGTTAACATGGAGCCCAGCACAATCTCTCTTTTAATGAACTGTTGGACTGTATACTACTATGGCCAGTTGACATTGTGGGAGAGAGAATAAAAAAACTCCAGTCAGCAGCATCCCTTGAGAAAATAAACGTTTTTGGGTGGGGGCGGGGGAATGGGGGGGGGGGTGGCTCAGTGGTCAGTCATAACAGAGAAAGGCAAAGTCGCAGTCCTACCCTCCCCCTCCATTCTGGACAGTCTACAAAAGACTCTCTGCTGGGTGGTCCATTCTGATGACAGAAACTTTCCATCAAATGATTCCAAGGTATCTTAAATGGCTTTTCCATGACCAGAAAACAGCTTAACAGTAAACGCCAGGAAGAGAAACAAAGCAAAGAATGGTTAATAACAGTTTATAATTAATATATATGACTTATATATCATACAAACAGAGATGCCATATTCACAGCTAATTAGCAGCTCTAGTCAGGGTGTGCTAGACTAAAGTAATGAGTCTTCAGCTGGGATTTAAAACCTGAGCCTGAAAGCGCGTCTCTTAAATAAGCCGGCAGATCATTTCACAGCTTTGGACCTCCCATTGTTATTTTATTATTAATCTTTGGTATCTTTAGTAGGTCATCTTCTTGAACTCTTACATGAAAATAAATCCATTCATTTTCGTAATTGCTTAAACATTCATAGGAATCCGGTGTGTATTCTGGCAGTGCTGGGTGCAAGTCAAAAGTTAACATATTACAATATGCCAGCTCATTTCAAGGCATATTCATGAACATACCAATTGGTTATTCGTGCAAGATCAATTTTAGAGCCACCAGTTAACCTAACCTGCTTTCCTTTGCAATGTTGGAGGATAATTATTAAATAGATATGAACAGATAGTGTGGTGTAGGAAACTTCTGTGGGGTCTTGAGTGAGTGACTTTTTGTCAACTCCATACTTTAACTTGTATAAAATAGCGGGTAACATCTCACTCTAGTGACTCGGGTGTTAAACTGTAAGGCATTCACTTTGTACCATGAGCATTTCACCAGATTAGTGTTATCGAAATATGGGAAAAATTGTAATTTGTGGGTAATTTAATAAGAGTATGTAAAATTTTTGTGGGCATTTATTGTACAAATAAAGTAAAGATAGTGGATAAGTATTTCCCTTAAGTTGTAAATTAACAGTATTGACCACTCCTCCACCTCCATACCCCACTTCTTCAGTGGAAGCTGCAGCCGAGTGACGGACTTTGCTGATGCCGGCCCCTGGAGTGACGAGCAGCCTTCTACAAGTGGACATGACCTTAACACATTTTCTGATTTTATTTGTGTGTGTGTGTGTGTGTGTGTGTGTGTGTGGTTTACCCTTCCCCCCCCTTTTACTACAAGAGACAATTCCGCGTAACGGCCGCTTTTGTGCAAAGAAGTTAAGCTTACCACATAATCGTCTCCCTAATTAGATGCACTTTATAACTGGCTGGCAGGCCTGCTGCGTGCATGCGAGGGGGTTGTTAAAAAGGGAAAAAAAACGTCGGCCATCACGTTGATCAAAAGCGGAATTGTTAGGGTTGCATTTGCTGCCAAAGGGGGTTTATGCTTTAAAAAAAAAAAAAATCGGGTAGCCACATCAGGGACTTCTCTTCCTTTTGCTCCTCCCCCCTTTGCGTCTGATTGGGGCCAGTTATGACAGCTGCTTAGTGTACAGAATTGAAATAAACCCCAAATTGCCCAACTGCTGTCAGCTTCTCTCTCTTATTACTTCTAACTGAGGAGAGAAAAAAAAAAAGTACCTATGAATTATCCACTTTCGAAATGCTAGTGTAACACTTGCTGCAATTTATTTCAAGGGACAAGCCATTTAAGAAAAGAAAGTAAGTGAAAGGGCTTCTGAAAATTGGATTTTCACTGTCTGCTTTTTCATTTTCGTGCATCTGTTTGTGTCTTTGATAGCAGTTTGAGCTAACCTCAAAGCCCACTGACTGTTGGCAGATTCAGCACAACATCTGTGTGTAACCCCCCTGTCCCCCACCAAATAACCCCAGCCCTAATTCAAACACCACTATGAGGGATTTCTTTGAAAATCACTTCCATTGGAATATTTTGTCATTGCTTCATTTCTAGAATACATATTGTGTGTTCTTAGAGAGAGAGTGTGTAGTTCTTAACAATAAAAAAAATAAAAGAAGCTATACTGCTGCTGAATTGTGAATTAGAAATGGTAAAAGTGTCTTATAATGATTATTACTAATAAAGGTGTTATATCCTTGTACTGACTTGATAGGATTTTGAGCAGAAAATTACAAAGCTGAAATCTGAACCTGTCAATGAAAAGACATAATAATGGAAATAATGGAGGTGTTTGCCATTGTCATTTTTTATTTCTTGATGAGTGAGAAGAAAAGATGATGAACAGCCTGATAGCAACAATTAGCACCGCTCAGTTCAAATGAGCAAATTTGTTTTTCCTTAGCTATTACTTGTCACCTTACATCAGGGGTGTCCAGCTCCAATCCTGGAGGGCCGCAGTGGCTACAGGTTTTCATTCTAACCCTTTTCTTAATTAGGTACCACTTTTTGCTGCTAATAAACGGCAAGTCTATTAAAATTAAGGCAAAAGAAGTTAAAGACTTGGCACTATGAATTGTTTTTTTTTTTTTCCTTAATTAGCAGCCAAACAATAATGAGGTACAAAATGAGCCAACAGCTCACCTGTGTCCATCATACAATATTTGAAAATAAGAAAAGGTGAAAGTCTCAGTAATGTTGATCTGATCAGGTCCACAAAACATTTTGACGGTGCTCTTAGAAAAAAAGAAAATCAACAGTTTTGGAAATGTCTGCTGTGGCAGAATTTGCAAATCACTAATTACATAGTGAGCACATACAAATATAATGATTCATTTAAAGATAGAGGAAAACAAAGTAGTTTGAAACTGGTTAACACAGAGCCCAGCATGATCTCTCTTTTAATGAACTGTTGGACTGTATACTACTATGGCCAGTTGACACTGTAGAAGAGAGAATAAAAAAACTCCAGTCAGCAGCATCCCCGGAGAAAATAAACATTCTTTTTTCGGGGCTCAGTGGTCAATCATAACAGAGAAAGGCAAAGTCGTAGTCCTACCCACCCAGTCCATTCTGAACGTTCTACAAAAGAGTCTCTGCCATCAGATTGGACCACCCAGCAGAATCTTTCCATCAGATAATTCTGAGGTATCTCTGATGATTGTGATGACTTTTCCATGACCAGCAAAACAGCTTGACAGTAGAGCAGTGGCACCAAGTGCCACAACAGGATACCAGGAAGAGAAAAAAAGCAAAGAATGGTTAATAACGGTTTATAATTAATGTATATGACTTGTATATCGTACAAACAGAGATGCCATATTTACAGCTAATCAGCAGCTCTAGTCAGGGTGTGCTAGACTAAAGTAATGAGTCTTCAGCTGCGATATATCTATAATATCTATATATACGTATATCTTGTAAGAAAGACACAAAAACGAGCTTAAAGTTTTGGGGGTTTGTCCCCGTATACTGCAAAGAATATGGTCAGTCACGTTCTTATACAACACAACAGACATAGAAGGTTTGACAGGCAGACAATTTATGAGGTGGGAACGGAAGTGAACAGATAGGATGCTGGGAAGAAATCGTGGTGGTGGATGGGAGAAATGACGTCATCAGGAGGGTATCAGAGGGAAGGAAGGAACCCGGAAGTGGCTGGTTTCTTTAGGAGTCCGGGTAATCTTACGGCGGCGGTGCTTCGTTCTTTCTGAGGAAATAAAGAAAGAGAGGTTAGCATCCCACCGTTGTCCCCTGGCACGACATGTCATGGTGCGCGTCGGGTCCTTAAGCTGCTCCCTATGCGCTCGTGCGTGACATGACCCCACACACACACCCCCCCCCCCCCTTCAGCCCAGACCCACCGAACCGAGAGGTCGTGAGCCCGCGAGTGAGCGTCAACGTTGGCTTGGAGATTACCGTGATGATAAGTGACGGTGAACTTATATGGCTACAGGTCCAAGAACCACCTGGTGACCCGAGGATTCGACTCCCTATGAACGGCCATCCACTGGAGTGCTGCATGGTCCGTCACCAGGGTGAATTCCCGGCCCAGCAGTTAGTACCGCAGGTGAGTTACCGCCCACTTGATGGCCAAGGCTTCCCGTTCCACCAGTTTCCTACTCTCCCGGTCCAACAGTTTCTGACTCGGGTACATCACAGGGTGCTCGACACGGCACCTAGTCCTGTGTCCGAAGCATCGGTCTGGAGGAGAAAAGGAAGAGAAAAGTCAGGAGTTCTCAAAATAGGTGCCGTTGTGAGGGCTGTTTTTAAGTCACTGAATGCCAGTTCCGTCAAGTCATTCGACACCACATGGAAAGGGGCCCTCTTCTTTGTCAGATCAGTCAAGGGGGCGGCCCTCTCAGAAAACCGAGGTTCGAACCAGCGGTAGTTTACTCTCTAATCCCAAGAAAGCTTGCACTTGTTTCTTGACTATCGGACAGGGCCATTCAAGGATGTCTTTGATTTTTGAACACTGTGGTTTCACCAGCCCCCCTCCCACCAGGTAGCCTAAATACTTGGCCTCGTTCAATCCAAAGAAACATTTCCGGGGATTGATACGTAGCCTGGCCTTTGCTAGTGTTACGAGGACGGCGTAAACCTGCAGCACATGCTCCACCCAGGTGCCGGAAAAGAAGACCACTTCATTGAGGTAGGCAGCACAGTAGGACTGGTGGGGCCTTAGCACTCTGTCTACCAGACGCAGAAAGGTTGCTGCTGCCCCATGCAGTCCAAATGGAAGGAACTTGTATGCCAGTGTCCGCTAGGGATGCTAAAGGCTGTTTTTTCTCTTGCGGATGCCGTTAAGGTAATTTGCCAGTATCCGTTTGTCATGTTGAGAGTAGTGAAGTAACTGGCCATCCCCAGCTGCTCAAGGAGTTCATCCATGCAAGGCATGAGGTAGGCGTCGAACTTGGAGACTTGATTAAGATGTCGAAAGTCGTTACAAACTCTCAATGAGCCTTCGGGCTTAGAAACGAGGACGATGGGACTGGACCACAAACTGTGACTCTCTTCAATGATGTCCATGTCCAACATCTGTTGAACTTCTAGCTCCACCTCCGCACGCTTCACCTCCGGCAGGCCATAGGGTCGTTCCCTGACTACCACCCCCGGGTCCGTCACTATGTCTTGCTGAATCAGCGAGGTGCGGCCCAGTGCTTCACTGACCACTTCTGGGACAGACAGGATCGCTCTTTCAAGTTCCTGTCGCTGGTGGGGAGTCAGATTGTGACTGAGGTTAAGTTCTGCTTTTTTTTTGAGAAAAGGGAGAGGGTAAGGCCAACAAGAGGGCAGTCTTCCATGGCTTCAATAAATTGATATGCATTTCACTTGTTGAAGACTAAACTTCGCACAGAAAGGCCCACAAACAAATAGCAACTGAAAGCCGCTGCAGTAAAGGCCTGGCAGAGCATTAAAAACGAGGAAACCCAGCATCTGGTGATGTCCATGAGTTCAAGACTTCAGGCTGTCATTGCCAGCAAAGGGTTTTCAACCAAGTATTAGAAACGAACATTTTATTTCCAGTTATTTCATTTGTCCAATTACTTTTGAGCCCCTGAAATGAAGGGATTGTGTTCAAAAAATGCTTTAGTTGCCTCACATTTTTATGCAGTCGTTTTGTTCACCCCACTGAATTAAAGCTGAAAGTCTGCACTTCAACTGCATCTGAGTTGTCTCATTTAAAATTCATTGTGGTAATGTACAGAACCAAAATGAGAAAAAAGTTGTCTCTGTCCAAATATTTATGGACCTAACTGTATATATCTACAGTATATCTATAGATTGTTCTAATGTTGCCTGTAATGTTTTAGTTTTGTGTAAGACCATTAAGCATCTTTCTAGTCAAAGAAGAATGTTAACACATAACCTTGTTTGCAGTGATCAGAGTTGACTTAATATTCCAGTTTGTGTTCTCTGCCCTCACAGCCCACTGTTTGTCATTTCTGAAACTCAAAATGTGAAAAGAGTTGGTTTTAATTCTATTTTCTTCCATCTATTGCAAAGCGAAAAACCTCATGTAAAAAATGTAATGAAAGATAATAAGATGATCCCATAGGTGAAATTGTTAACTTTGATGGGCTTACAGTGCCACCACTTTTTAGGATGGAATTGCTGCTTGGCAGACGTCTGGGTGAAGAGTGCCAGGTGTCTGTTTTTGCCCAGTATATTCTGATGCCTAACCCAAGTAGAGCCGTCTGTGCCTTTTTGCAGTGCGCATACTGCAGCACTACCTCCCTCTGTCACTTTCCACATAGCCAGTGGACATTTATGAAAACTGCTCTCGTAAGCCCTTAAGTTGTGCCCCTATTGTTATGGACTCTCTCACATTTCCCTCATCATAGTTTTTGCAGATACATAAAAAGTGGAACTGGAAAAGTGTGTTACATTATTAAGTAATCCCTGCCACAGTGCCCCTTTTGCAGTGTGAAAAAAAAAAAACAAGAAGTGAGATTTTAACACTGTTAGCAATGTACTGTGCTGTTTTGACTTGCTGATGCTTTGTGGGTTATTGGGTTGTTGTGGGTTGTTCTTTGTTGCTCTCCTGAAGGCTTTTTTTATTTGACTCCTGGCTATCTAAACGCACAATCTAATTTTTCTTTTTGGATACTTAAGTCATGGCAACTTTTCATTCTTTACAGAGGCTCTAAAGGCATCACAGTTAACAACACCCCATGCTCATGTGCCATATTCACATTATCCTTATGTCTCACCCCAATTTCATTTACTATTTGGAAGTCCTACACGTAGATAAAAAGAACGCTCATTATTAATACAAAAACTAAAGATAGCAAATTCTCAAAAAGAATATCCTAACTTCAAATAAATTCCTATTTGTATAGAGTCTATACTATAGACGGAAGGATGACTGGAGTCCCAAACAAAAGTTAGGGTGTCAACCAGGCCACCCCTTTTAATGCAATTTAACTAGAAAAGTGAACAGAAACCGGCACGTCATGGTGAAACAGAAAACGGGCTTCTTAGCCAAATAGGCTCAGCATTGTAATCGGCTCATCTCGGCGGGTCAGTCATGCGGGGGCTTCTCCCTGAAGTGAGCCTTTTTTTCCTCTGGGACTGTTTCAGTTTTATAGCATCCCAATCTGAAGGGGTGGGCTTCTGGGACACTGTGGGTGAAGTTGAGTTACCCCCATAGGGCGTTTTCTCGGGTCTGTAAGAAAAAAGGACATGACACTGCTAAAGACCACACTCATTCTCATCCAGGGGTGATATTGCACTGAAATCATGGGGTAGAAGGGTTCTTTCATCTAATTGGCTAGCCCAGCAATGACTCAGTTGTAAAATGGCCAATAGGGGAGAGGCTGCTATCTGGCTGCGGTCTCCAGGAGTCTGACTGTGTCTGGCTTGTCTGAATCCTTGTCTACAATCCGAATGTGGGTCTACAGTCAGCTGATGGACAGACGTTGTTTTTCATTTATGTTATTAATTAGTTTGAACAAATCTGTGTCCTCATATGTGAAAGTTCTGCATTTAGTGAATGGTATTAGCTATTCTTGCATTTTGCCGTAGCAATCTGTGCCTGCATGTGGTGAGGAGTGCTGTGCAAGAACAAAGTCGTTTGTACTGTTGTGTTGTACTTCTGAGGTGGCCATGATAGTCTGGCCGTCTCACTCTGTGAAGAGGATTTCTTGTGTTCCATTTTGTGCGTGTGTTTACCCCATTTTTTGACACCCATTGCACACCCCACCTACCTGGTGTGGTGCCCGGCGGGCATCCATGCCCGGCCGGGACGCCTAGGAGGAGTGGAGGAGGGCTTGTGCCTCCTCCAGGACACGAGGGGGCGTCCTCCCTGGTGGCTTTGGGGACCGCGGGTACGGAGCTTGGAAGCTCAGCCTTGTAGGGGCCCGTGGTCACCACCAGGGGGCGCCCCAATGCCTTGGGACTGTTGGCCCTCACCGCCACACCGGGAAGTGCTGGGGGGAAGAAACTTGAAAGCACCTGGTGGACTTCCGGCAACACCTTGGGAGCTTCCGCCACACAGGGGTGTGGCCACGGAGGCCCTAATGAGGCACCTGGAGCCCATCCGGGGCATATAAAAGGGGCCGCCTCCCTCCAGTCAGGGCGAGAGTCGGGAGGAAGAAGACAAAGCGTGCTGGAGAGGAGTGGAGGCGGACCAGGAAGAGAAAGGCATTGTGTTGTGGCCAGGACTTTAAAAGGGGTGATTGGTGCTTTGTGCACTGGGTTTGTGCAAGAACTGTAAATAGTATGTATAATAAACGTGTGTTGGGTGACATGAACGTGTCTGCCTGTCTGTGTCCGAGCCAGTCTCCACACTGGAAAGGGGTCTCTCTCTGAATTGCCTTCAAGGCCTGGGGGGCTGTCAAAAATAGGTCCTGTTAAAGCCCATTGAGGCTTTACTTCTGTGATTTTGGGTTATGTGATTTTTCTTCCTCTCTATCTTCAATCCTCTGTTTTCCAAAGCCCTTCTCCATTCTTCCAACTTCCTCTCCACTTCATCTTCACCAGTCCTACACAACACAATGTCATCAGCAAAATGCCTGCACCAGGGGGCTTGGTCTTTTTATCCAATGACACAACACATCCATAATCACATCAGTTTTAGTGTGCCTGGACCAAAGCATATTCATCTTCTGTAACAAAGGGGGGAAGAACAGCATAAATGTTTGGGGACTGTCATGGTAACCCCTTTTAATGTAGAGAAAAACAATAGTTTAAAGAAAATGAAAACAAAGAGTATTTGGACAATGTGTCCTGTCTTTGAGATTCCTGGTTTGGGAGGCACTTCTTGGGGCGAGATCAGTCTCTTGCAGAAGTAGATTTGTTAATGAACACCGACCTCCAGTCTGATGTTCTTTAAGTGTCGCCGGAGCAGAAAAAGTGGGACAGAGCTGGAAGTGATGTTGGTACTCCTCCCTGGAGACATCTTCTGTTTTGAGGATAGCAAGATGGAAGGAGTTAACAATGGTGCCAGAGAGATAGATGGATTGACGGACGGACGGATAGATGGATGGATAGATAGGCAGATGGATGGATAGATAGACGGGTAGTTGGATAGGCAGATAGATGGATGGGTGGATAGACTGATAGATGGATGGATAGATAAATAGATAGAACCTTACTTGTCTGTGTCTAATTTCAGAGTTTTTATCTTGACAGAGCCCTGAAGACGCTCAGTCGGCACGGCATATTCTGACACTGCTTAATCTCAATCTCTCTCACATGCTTTCTAAGAAACCGTGGTCGATATTTGATAACCACTTTTTTCCCCAAAAATAGCTTTGACTGTAATAAATAACATAAATCTCCCTTGAAGCCTAGATATGCGGAGAATCATGTCAGATGCACATCATCTTTAATATCAGACTTTTGAGGGCTGTAATTATTTTAGAGTGACGGTTTTAGCCTCCTAGTGGCTTCCCAGACTCATTTACATCTATTTTGGGGGGTGGGGGGGACCCTCTTCTGTGACAATTTCGCACTTGTACTGACAAGTCTTTGAATTACATTGTGGTGCACTTTATTGAGCTTTGGTGTTTTTATTATCACCCTGTAAGTTTCTGCTGTGCTCTCCCAGGCTGATTCTTGTGAGTAATCTCATCCTGGATTTGTTTTGGATGCTTCATTGTGGTTTTGTTAAAGAGTTTTACTAATCAGTTGCAAGGCTTCCAAATGCCAGGCTGTTTTTTGACTCCATGGACCAGTGTTGTTCTTGCTATGCACCTGATAATTGCTGGGATAGGCTCCAGCTGCCATGTTACCCTACCCTGAACAAGTAGGTTAGGAAGGTGGATGGATTAATGGAGGGGAACACCATTGGACGCTGCTGCTGTATTCTTATTCAAATGTCCATATTCTGTAGCAGCTTAGTCCAAATTGACTGTGATGTATATGAATCTAATAACCTTTCTTTTTTCCTCAGCTGTACTACAGTAGCAGGCTTGAAACACTAAATGAAGAATACAATTACAGCCATCTGTGCATCATGTTCCTAGTCTGTTTTTTATTTTTACATCAAGCCTATCTTTATAGCATCTTGTGTCTCCTGTCCTGGAAAGCAATCCAGTATGAAGGCCGATCCATTGAAGCACATACCCGCACTCATTTGTACTGAACCAATTTAGTATTGCCAGTCTGTCTACCATGAGTATCTTTTAGATGTGGATGGAAAGTCAAAAAAAAATTGGGAGAATGAGCGTATGCCATACAGTCAGTCATTGATTTGGTAATTGAATCCAGGTTGCAGGAGCTATTAGGCAGCAGAGCTAAATGCAGGACTTGTAACTCAAAATTACTGAAGTAAGAAATACTTTACTGAATAGATTTAAAGAGATCCGTATTCAGATGTTTGTTTGAGTCATTATTGTCAAATACGCAGGGTACAGTGAAATTCTTATTTGCGTATGTGACCATAATTCAACCATTCTCCCCTCCCAGAGAGTTCTGTACAACCATAAACTAATGTAACCAATAATTTGGAAGAGAATGAAGATGGACCCTATAGTAGGTGGGACTGGTGGAGTCTACAAAATCATTATAGATCCCCTGGTCACAAGGCACATAACCACATTTGAATTTTGATAGGGAAATTATATTAATATTTTAGCTAGTCGGTTTGCACTTACTGGGAAGTAGAAACTAGGGGATGCATGGTAGTGTCATATCGTAAGAGTGGAGAAAAGACTTAAATAGTAGTAGATAAAATAGCATGTAATCTAAGAAAGAGGGATCAGGCTGGTGAACTTACCATGCAACATACGTTAATTATTGGAAGCAATTATTAAATACAAGTTGGAGCTGCACATCTGGCACTGGTGTATTAGCAGATAGTCGGCATGGATTCTGGTGAAAAAGGTCGTGTTTCACCGATATGCTGGAATTCTATTAGCAAGCAACAAAAGCAGACAATAAGAGAGGTGTGAATGATACTATTTGGCTTGATTTTTAGAAAGCTTTTGATAACGTCCAACATAAAGCACAAGTAATCAAACTAAAACAAGTGGGAGTTCATGGTGCAGAGTGTAGGTGATGAGAAGTTTTTCAGAATTAGACGATGTTAAATGTGGTGTCCTTTAGGGATTAGTGCTGCTGCTCCTTTTTTTATATTTATTACTTGACAAGAATATAATTAGTTAGATGAAGATTATACCAAACTTGTTGGGAGGGTAGATACAGCGGGGAAAATAAGTATTGAACACGTCAACGTTTTTCTCAGTAAATATATTTCTAATGGGGCTATTGACATGACATTTTCACCAGATATCGATATGAACCCAAGTAATCCACACGTACAAAGAAATCAAAGCAAATAAGTTCATAAATTAAGTTATCTTCTTATACAGTAATCCCTCACTTATCGCAGGAGATAGGTTCCAAGGCCGACCGCGATAACTGAATTTCCGCAAAGTAGGGTCACCATATTTATTTAATTATTTAACATGTATTTGGACGTTTTTAAACCCTCCCTGTATTGTTTACAACACACCCTTTACTCTATTAAAAACAGGGACAACTGCTAAGCAATATGAAATCGGTAGATAAGTTTACACTTACTGTATAGCGAAGTACATGTAGCAGCTTGTAGGCGGTCATGACGTCGTCGACCTTGTTGCAAAGATTCCTAAAGCAGATTCCATCCAGACTACTGCCTTATCACGTCCACTTGCAACTCGTTTTGCGCCCTGGTTAAAGGACACTGCGGCCGTAGATCTTGTATGCTTTTCCTCCTTTTTAAATAAAAAGAATCGTGGACTCATTGATGCTGTAATGGTGTAGCTGTTCCCTTCCTTCAACATATCCAAAACGTTTACCTTTTCTGCAATCATTTGCATCTTCTGTTGGCGCTTGGACACGGCCCCTGAATCAGTAGCACGTTAATGCTGAATGAGTGAGATGAGACTTCCTGGCTAATGCAACACTCCGTCGCTGAGCCAATCAGCAGCACACAGGAACTTAACTGCGTGCTCTGATTGGGTAGCTTCTCAGCCATCCACCAATAGCATCTCTTGTATGAAATCAACTGGGCAAACCAACTGAGATAGCAAGTACCAGAAGTAAAAAGACACATTGTCCACAGAAACCCGCGAAGCAGCAAAAAATCCACGTTATATATTTAGATATGCTTACATATAAAATCCACGAAAAGTGAACCGCGAAGTAGCGAGGGATTACTGTATAATACTCTACCGTGGCTGTCCGTTTGTCTGTCCAGGATTTTAGATCACCTGTAGCTTGCAAACCGTTTGACCTGAAATTTGGTACACATCTACTATGTGACGTCTACTATCCGCTTTCGGGGTGATGATTGACCTCCAAGGTTATTCCTCTTTTTATTTTTATTTTATTTTATTGTAGAATCAACTCTCGGCAGCAGGGTGGCTGTGCCATTCTCATCCCTACCACCTTCACTGTCACTTCCCCTACCTCTTTATATCTTAAAGCATTCTTGAGGCAGATTGAGGACATAAGTGAAAAATTAAGAAAAACGTACTCAGTAATTGTAACACAGAAACAGACTTAATCAGTTTACACAGTAAAAGATGCAGACGGAAGAAGAGAAGAAGCGGTCCGCTAGGGTGGAGAAAAGAAGAGCTGCAGTAAGTGCATCAACCTTTGAGCAAACGAATGCTAAACGTACAGAGAAAGAGGATGACAACTATAAGTCAAGTGTATTCACTGCATGTTATCGTGCAGTGCGCCATTACTGGTGTGTAATAAAGTGAAATGACGCAGGGAATAAGTATTGAACACGCTTACTGACATTTATTTAAGACTTAGTGGAAAAGCCTTTGCTGGTAATGACAGCTTCAAGACGCCTCCTGTATGGAGAAACGAGTCGCGTGTATTGCTCAGGTGTGATTTTGGCCCGTTCTTCTACACAAACTGTCTTCAAATCTTGAAGGTTCCAGGGGGCTTTCCTATGAACTCTGATCTTCAGTTCTTTTCAAGTCGTGTGATTGACTGGGCCGTTCTAGCAGCTTTATTTTCTTTATTCTCTGAAACCAACTGAGAGTTTCCTTGGCTGTGTGTTTGGGATCATTGTCTTGCTGAAATGTCCCCTCCTCGTTTCATCTTCAGCATCCTGGTAAATGGCAGCAGATTCTTATCAAGAATGTCCCTCTACGTTTCTCCATTCCTCCTTCCTTCAATTATATGAAGTCTGACAGTATTTGGGGTGTTTCTGGGGTGATGAGCAGTGCCATTTCTCCTCCCATCATAGTGTGTGCAATGACATCCATAGAGTTCCGTTTTACTCTCCTATCTGACCAGACTCTATCCTCCCAGTATTTCATTGGCTTGTCCAAATGTTGTGCAGCAAGCAAACTTTAAATGAGCTTCAGCTTGCTTTTTCTTCAGCAGTGGAGTCTCATGCGGTGAGCGTGCATAGAGGCCATGGCAGTTGAGTGCATTACTTCTTGTTATCTTTGAAACAACTGGACCTGCTAATTTCAGGGTCTTTCTGAAGCTCTTGGTGAGGGGTCCTTGGCTCTTCTGTTTATTCTTTGGACTCCTCTGTCAGACATCTTGCGAGGAGCACCTGATCATGGCTGGTTTATGGTGAAATAATGTTCTTTCCACTTGCGAATTATGACCCCAACGGTGCTCACTGGAACATTCAGAAGTTTAGAAATACGTCCGTCACCAATGCCATCAACAATAAGGTTGTGAAGGTCTTGAGAGAGCTCTTTGCTTTTACCCATCATGAGATGCTTCTTGGTAATGAGACACCTTTTTATAGGCCATCAGTGAGGACTAAACCAGCTGACATTCATTTGCACTGATAGGGGGGCTCTCAGGATTGCTTTCTCAGTACTGACAGATGTCCGCTGGTTTCTTGGCTTTCCAAGCTTTTTTGCACCTCCTTTTCTTCATGTGTTCAATACCAATTCCTTATGTCATTCCACTTTATTACACATAACTTAATTTATGGACTTGTATTGTTTTGATTTCTTTTGAATGTGCGGATGGATTACTTGGGTTGTTACCGACATCTGGCGAAAATGTTATGTCAATAGCCTCATTAGAAATACATTTACTGATAAAAATTTGATGCGTTCAATACTTATTTTCCCCGCTGTAATAGAGGATTAGGTAAATTTTTACAAAGGGTCTTGTGTAGCAAATATGCTTCAGTAGATTTGTTGCAAATGAAATTTATTAATGTAAGTAAACGTGTCAAATGTAGGAAATTAAAAATGTGAAACTTGAGTACAGAATGAAAGGTTTGAAACTTGAAAGTACCCCGTAATGTGAAGGGTCTCTGATCTAGTGGGGTCATTACTATTTACATCAAGACAGTGGACAGAAGTGATCGAGAAGGCTATGTTAAGTTACATGGCATCCCTGATAATGTGGAGTACGAAGTTATGCTTAAGTTATATAACACACTAGTGAGGCCTCACCTGGAGTGCTGTGTACAGTTTTGGTCTCCATATTGCAAAAAACACGTAGCAGCACTAAAACAAGTCCATATGAGAGCGATTAGGCTAATTCTGAAACTGAGGGCTATGAATTATGAGGATAAATTGAAGGAGCAACCATAGATTCAAAGTGTTTAAAATTCTAGAAGGAATTATTACTGCAGATCCCAGCTGTTCGTTTAAAAGAAATTATTCAAAAAGGACATGGAGACACAGTTGGAGAAGTGCAGAATTTGCATTAATTAAAGTTTTTCTTCCACACAAAGAACCAGCAATACATAGAATGAATTACCAAGTGGTGTGGTAGCGTCGGTGGACTTTAGAAACCTTAAGATCTCGACTTGATGTTATTTTGGACAATTAGTTGACTAGGATGGATGAGCTTGTTGTGCTGGATGGCCTCTTCTCGTCACAATTGTTCTATTGTTCTTTTTGGACATTGTGGTAAATCTGGAAGATCCTCATTTGGGAACGCATCTAGTTCTGCTTTAAAGCCACTTGATAAAGATTAAAATATTAATTCAGCGTTTTGGGGGGGGGGGGCGGGGGGGGGGGGTTGGGGTTATTTATCAACCATGACAAACTATATTCTTTAAATTTAGGTCTGCCAAGAAGACGTGAAGTGTTATCTTTGGTTTGCATGTGTTACTGTTGAGAGGTTAGAGATAGTAATTGCGTCAAGTGGGCACTGCGTGTGAGAGAAGCCACCTGCTCCGTCAGGCACTGTAGCCCCTCTAGTGTGTGAAGCAGTCCCTCCACATCAAGACCCTCTCGTCCCAGGAGGTTGACGCATCACTGGCTCCCTTCGTATTTGCATGCACCTGTGCCTTAGAGAGCCACTGAGGCAAACTGCCAGCCTAATTTCTGTATCGTGCCTTTTTATGAAGACTGTTGCATAAAATTTAAACAATTAGGTATACATGTACCACTTGGCCAGCTTTTTGCATGTTCCTTTATTACATTGACTGTTATGATAGGAACCACTTATTTATGCCCAGAGCAGGAAGCCAAAATTCCTTGATGACACTGCTTATAACAAATATATTTACATTTTTGTATTAAATTACTGTGTCAAGATAATACGTACATGAAACCAGAAGTCAGTACTGACCAAGCAGTGTCCAAGTGAAACGCTGATGCAATTTGTTGGAATCTGCTACCTTTTGTTTTCACAGTCCTTTAAATTTAGCAGATCAAACATACAAAATGCCCTGACTGCCTTGGCATAATGTGCTGATGGTATTTCAGTAATAAGGGGTTTCTCATTAATAATAAGAGGTCTGTTGAACAAGTGTGGAACTTGGCACAGCCTGTTTCAAGGATGTCAGCAGTTTAAATTCAAGTTTCTTGTCATACAGGTGCATCTCAATAAATTCAGATATCATTGAAAAGTTCATTTATTTCAGTAATTCAATTCAAAAAGTGAAACTCATATATTATATAGAGTCATTAAACACAGGGTGATATATTTCAAGCGTTTATTTTATTTTTTTTCATTTTGCTGATTATGGCTTACAGGTAAAGAAAACTCAAAATTCAGCATTTCAAAAAATTAGAATATTACATAAGACCAATAAAAAAAAAAAAAAGATTTTTAATACAGAGATGTTGGCCTACTGAAAAGTATGTCCATGTATGCACTCAATACTTGGTCGGGGATCCTTTTGCATGAATTGCTGCATCAAAGTGGCGTGGCATGGAGGCGATCAGCCTGTGGCACTGCTCTTATGGAAGGCCAGGATGCTTTGATTGGCGGCCTTCAGCTCGTCTGCATTGTTGGCTCTGGTGTCTCTCGTCTTCCTCCTGATTGATTCTCTATGGGGTTTAGCTCAGGTGAGTTTGCTGGCCAGTCATGCACAGTGATACCATGGTCATCAAACCAGGTATTAGTACTTTTAGCAGTGTGGACAGGTGCCAAGTCTTGCTGGAAAATGAAATCAGCATCTCCATAAAGCTTGTCAGCAGAAGGAAGCATGAAGTGCTGTAAAATTTCCTGGTAGACGGCTGTGCTGGCTTTGTTCTTGATAAAATACAATGAACCAACACCAGCAGATGACATGGCTCCCCAAATCATCACTGACTGTGGAAAGTCACACTGGACCTCAGGCAACTTGGATTCTGTGCCTCTCCACTCTTCTTCCAGACTCTGGGACCTTGATTTCCAAATGAAATGCAAAATTTACTTTCATCTGAAAAGAGAACTTTGGACCATTGAGCAACAGTCCAGTCCGTTTTCTCTTAGCCCAGGTAAGATGGTTCTGACACTTTCTCTGGTTCAGGAGTGACTTGACACAAGGAATTCTGTGACAGTTGTAGCCCACGTTCCCAGATAGGTCTGTGTGTGGTGGCTCTTGAAGCACTGACTCCAGCCACAGTCCACTCCTTGGGAATCTCCCCCAAATTCTTGAATGGGCTGTGTGTCACAGTCCTCTCCAGGCTGCGCTTATCCCTGTTGCTTGTGCACCTTTTCCTGCCACATTTTTTCCTTCCACCCAACTTTCCATTAATATGCTTGGATACAGCACTCTGTCAACAGCCAGCTTCTTTAGCAATGACTTTTTGTGGCTTACCTTCATTGTGTGACCTACTGAACCAGACGGAGGGACCATTTAAAGGCTCAGGACACCTTTAAAGGTGTTTTGGGTTAATTAGCTGAGTGGAGTGTCACACCAGGAGTCTACAATATTGAACTTTTTCACAATATTCAAATTTTCTGAGATACTGAATTTTGGGTTTCCATTAGATATAAGCCATAATCAGCAAAATGAAAAGAAATAAACACTTGAAATATATCACTCTGTGTGCAATTAATCTATTTAATACTAGGGGGCTTTGCCCCCTGCTCTATTTACTCGCCAACCCCCCTGCCTGCGCTACGCACCAGCAACTTCACGTCTCTGCCGCTCGCGTCTGTGGATTTCACTTTCACCAAACAACAAAACTTTTAATTCTCACGGATACACCTCTTCATTGGGAAGAAACACTACTTTTCCCTGATGGCAACACGAATTAGATGATCTGCAAGTCTCCGACTTAAAGTTTAAAGCCAAACAATATCTACATACTTCTGTCAAATCACCCATGTCCATATATTCGATCTCTTTTCGCTTTTACCTTTTCATCAATATCGCATTGAATTTTAATTCCATGTTTGGAATTTTATCGTGCCCCACAACGTATAACTGCCTGAGAGTGAATATCATTTCTTTTTCTCTACACGAACTGTGTCTGACAAGAGCATTCACACAAATGAGAAATGATTGAACCGAAATAACCGAAATATAAAAGTTTATTTACTTTTATACATGCCTCCAATGCCAGTCTGTGTCAGTTTGGCGCCTATATAGTGCCTTTGTTACAGGGGGTTATAATGACCTCCCATAGACTATGCACTAATATGTAGGCCTACATTTAATATAACTTAAATAACTAACATAGCTCTTATAGGCACCTAAAAAAAAGTACTCACCCACTGAGGAGTTTTCACATTTTATTGTTATACAACGTTGAAACCCAGTGGATTTAATTTGTCTTTTTTGATATTGATGAACAGAAAAAAAACTCTTTAATGTTGAGAAACCGATCTCTGCAAACTGATCTGAATTAAAATACAAAATAATTGATTACAACAGATCTCTGCAAAGTGATTAGAAATTAAAATACAAATATGAAATGCAAAATAATTGATCACGCAGGTATTCACAAATTTTTGGTTATTATTTAATAAATGCACCTTTTGGCAGTCACAACAGCCTTGACTCTGTGTGCTCAAGTCTCTCCTGGGGTGTTACTCACACTACGTATGTTTCTTCCGTGTCGTGCCCAAGTGCGATTGTCCCCTCCCCCTACTCACACAGCACTTAACTTAACGTTCTGGGCCCGGGCACGCTTTTGTCATCACCATTCGACTTCATGTAAAGCCAAAACAAGAACCAAACATGGAGTGACAGTATTCATATCAAAATGATTTTCCTTATTTTGTGGTTGTTTTGGAGTCGAGTAGAATGCAATAACACTTTATCCTCTTACAGATTTATGGAGTGTGCAGCACAGCTATGTACTGTTAATTGTGCTGCATGTATGAGAAGATTTTTACGGTGACAAATTATGTAAATTGCGAAATTTGCAGGTTTTCTTGCCAATTACAATTCGCGTTCACGTGTAAGGTGAGAATAAAACCCTGTTTTTAACTTCAAAGATATTGAATGAAATGAATATGTTGTCGCATCATTGACGTCATGTTTGTTTTCCGTGCTCAGGCACGTTTAGCAATTACACTGTTCCCAAATTCTTCTGAACCGTGATCGGGCCCACCTCTTCCAAGCAGGTCAGGGCAATGTATGGTCAGCCCAGATCAGAGAGATCACATTAGTCAACCAAACTAGACTTTGCAGGGTTATGTGCGGACGAATGTGCTCGGACGCAGAATGAACTGCTAGTGTGAGTACACTCTCTGTCTCTGTCTGCTTTGCACATTTGGACGCTCGCTTTTTTCACCATTGTTCCTTGCAAAGCTCCTGAATCTCAGTCAACTTACGTTGGATTTGTGACTGAACAGCTTTTGTCAATCCATTGCTGCAAGTAACTCCCTCAGAGTTCTTTTAGAACTCTTGGTGGCATCCCTGACTCGTTGTCTTCAGTTTTTGTGCATGGCATGTTGCAGGCAGATATACTGTTATGCCATTGTCTTTCCATTTCTTAATGATTGACTTAACATGATATATTCGGTAAATGAGATATTTTCTCATCCCCTGACTTGCGCTTTTCATGGAGTTCCTTGGAGTGACTCTTCCACGTACAGGGGCCTGTATTCTATAATCAAGTGAAACCCCAGAGAGGTCGATCTCCATTGAATAAATTCTGTAACTTCTAAAACTAGTGGGGAGCACCAGTGATGGTTTCGTGTGTCGCATTATGAATACTTATGCGATTAAGTATTTTGCATTTAATAATTCACTTCGACTACTTTGCAGAGATCTGTTTTCACTTTGACGTTAAAGGATCTTCTTCTGTTGATCGGTGCCAAAAAATCCAAAATTAAATCCAGTGTGTTTCAATGTTGTCTGATGTGAAAACCTCTATATGATGAATGTATTTTATAGGCACCATATGTAGGGAAAGTACAAAGCACCTAATGTAATAAAATTTGACTCATTCGGAATAATTTTATATTTACATCAGATGCTTTTGAAACGACTAGCTAGTTTTGGAGTCGGTGTCCTCGTCCACCAATGGTTTTCTTCCTACCTCACTGATAGTAAAGGGCTTTAAATCTGAGAATGCAGGGAGTTCTGCAGGGTTCTGTTTTGGGGCCACTTCTTTTTCTCATTTGCGTCTTCCCAATAGGTAATATCTTTCGAACGCCATGGTTTTAAATTGCAGTGTCACACTGATGACACACAGCTTTATCTATCCACTAAATACACTTCTGTTTTCCTTCCAAATACTGTTATTTCATGTCTCCAAGACATAAAATCATGGATTTTCTCCAATTAAATAGCAATAAACCTGAGGTGCACCTCCATTGGTTCTAAATCTACACTAGCTAAGGTTCCATGCTTCCATTTTAATTAACAACATTAACACAAACATATCTTCCCAGATTAAGAACCTGGGTTTCATTCTAGACAGTACCCTATCTTTTTCTTCCCATATAAGTAATGTTTCACGGACTGCCTTCTTCCATCTGCGAAACCTTTCTAGACTTCGTCTTGTTCTTGCGCAACACAGTACTGAATTATTGCTTAATGCCCTAGTCACTTCTTGCAGCCCTGCCGCCAGAAAATCTTGGGCCCCTGGCAATTATGGCCGAGCACCTGGGCCCCCTGGCTCCATACTACGATAATTTTGCCTCCCCAAGCTGATCGAGTGACGTGCCTATGCTATACTCATGCTTAACGTCAATCCCATTGAAATTTCGCACAACTATAATTAAATTTATATAATACCATATCTAGTATTTATATGTACCACCAATTTCTGCAATTTCTTCTTCTTTCATGATTCCCAAAAGATGTTGTTGCAAGTTTAAAGCTTTGATGTTTGAACTAGCTGGGCCCCTTGTGTCCTGGAGATGTTCAGCTGCAGGGATCTCTTCGACGGTGGGTGCGACGATGAGTGTGATTCTTAGTAGGCTTATATCTGGCTCTGGAGAGGATTTCACTTGGCAGAATTAAAAATGTTTCAGTGGCACTCATACTAATACACAACACAACGTCGCCGGCTAAGTTAACGCGGGTTACCGAGTTGAAACCGATATGGCATAAGATCACACCACACCACCAGTTCTCGACGCTCTTACAAGAACGAAACAATTGGTGTTCGACCTCGGCCATGCCATCGGATGATGATTCACAGTAATCTCTGGGCCCCTGACAGGTGACATGGTTGCCTCCCCCTGGCTGTGCTTCACGTATACACTACTGTAATGCTATTCTATCTGACATCCCACAAAAACGTATCCATCACTTATAACTTTTTCAAAGTTCTGCTGCTGGGATAATTACCTGTTCTAAATCCACTGAACATATTACACTGATACTCTCCCAATTTCACTGGCTCCCAGTTTACTACCGAATACAATACAAAATACTGCTCTTAACGTTTAAAGCCCTCCCAGTTCCGCTCCTCCCTACCTTACTGATCTCCTACAGACTTACACTCCATCTCGCACCCTCAGATCCTCATCTGCAGCTCGACTTTCTGTACCACACATCAAACTCTGTTCAATGGGAGCTCAAGCGTCCTCTCTTAGTGCTACTCAACTCGGGAATTCTGTTCCCTCTCGTATTCGTCAAATAGACTCAATAACACATTTTAAAACTGCCCTCAAAACTTCTCTTTTCAAATTGGCGTACCAACTATGACTGTAACCCTGTTATCACCTGTTATCTTTGATGTTTGCTACAACCTCTGTCCCTTATTGCTATTTGATTTTATCGTCCTGTTTGTTTTTATATCTTATTACTGTTGTTTAATTTCATTGTAAGGTGACCTCGAATGTTAAGAAATATTTTTGCTTTCTTAATATTTTATGGATGTTTCAAGGACATGCACATAATGGTCAAAATGATACAGCTACTTTGAAAAACGTGGAACACAAAGTTTGTTAGAAATTGTTGTTGGTTTTGAATTTACATCCCAGGAATTTTTGGTAGTATGTGCAACAGTGTTGTCTCTGTGTTATTTAAAATTTTTAACGTGGATAGAGTACTGCTGATGCAGTATTTGCTTCGGAGTGTTGATGGAGACAATACAGAGAAGGTCAGAAGGAATTGTATTGCGTGTTTGCAGTCTTAGAAAAAGTGTATAACAGAGTTCCAAGAGGGGAGTTTTCATACTGTATGAGGAAGTCAGGTGTAGCAGAAAAGTATCTGAGAGTGGTACAGGATATGTATGAGGAGAGTGTGACTGCAGTGACGTATGGGTTAGAAATGATAGCCTGGTCCAAGGTGAGAGTGGGATTACATCAGGGATCGGCCCTGAGCCTGTTCCTGTTTGCAATGGTGATGGACAGGTTGACTGATGAGGTCAGACAGAAGTCTCTATGGAGTCTCTATAAACCGCTCTATACTACATAATGATTGACTGGTATTTGGCCTGTCACTTTGAAAGAAGTCTAGTTTTTGGTTTTGGCCTCTTCATAAAGTTACTTTGTATTTCATTGAAATATTTAAGTTGCATTGAATTAAAGACTAATATCCATCCATCCATCCATCCATTATCCAACCCGCTGAATCCGAACACAGGGTCACGGGGGTCTGCTGGAGCCAATCCCAGCCAACACAGGGCACAAGGCAGGGAACCAATCCTGGGCAGGGTGCCAACCAACCGCAGGACACACACAAACACACCCACACACCAAGCACACACTAGGGCCAATTCAGAATCGCCAATCCACCTAACCTGCATGTCTTTGGACTGTGGGAGGAAACCGGAGCGCCCGGAGGAAACCCACGCAGACACGGGGAGAACATGCAAACTCCACGCAGGGAGGACCCGGGAAACGAACCCAGGTCCCCAGATCTCCCAACTGCGAGGCAGCAGCGCTACCCACTGCGCCACCGTGCTGCCCGGAAGACTAATATCAACTTTTTTTATATACTTTTAAGTGATCACTTTTATCCTTTGTAACTAATTTTTTCCCCAGTATCTTTCTGGGAGCATGACTTCAAGTACTATCATTTGGTCACCCAGTGGTTTGATAACCATAAATGTGAGTTTATCCATGTCTTTTCAGCCACCTGATCACAGTCGAGCTTTGAGAACAGTAGAATAATATCTGAAATCTTATTTTCAATCTCCATCCAAATGGCATGAAATGTTCTATTTGTCACTAGCAAAGTTCTGTCTACGGGTCGGGTGGTTTACTTACCTCGGCAGTGACATTCATGTCTCTGGTGATTGTCCTATGAAGTCAGTAGACGTATTGGGATAGTATGGGGGGGTCATAAGTTACTGAAAAAGGGTGTGTGGCGCCCCTGATATCTCAGCATAATAATAATAATAATAATAATACATTTTATTTATATAGCGCCTTTCCCATGCTCAAGGCACTTACAGAATATAGTAAAGAATGGCAGCATATACAGTATATAGCATTGTACAAACCAGATAAATAAATAAAGAAGATTAAGACAGTAAATTCTGAAAAAAAAAATAAATAAATAACATAATTGATGGTCTCACACACACACACACAGGTTACATAAGGACGAAGGTCCAAGTCTTTAGAGTCCTAGTGCTTCTTGTTTTGCTATAAGATTAGAAGGATGAAGACTGGACTCCTTCAATACTGTGTCTCTTTGGAGAATCCATGGGTACCGCTGGTTTGACTTTGTGTTGCTCATGGAGTCCTGAATGAGGCATATTACCTGCATTGTGAGATAGTGTCAGTTAAGGCACTACGGCCATGTGGCGCAATTCCCCAAGGATGATCCGGCTTGCAGTACCCTCATTATTGAAGACCCGAGTGGTTGGACCAGGCCAAGGAGATGTCCATATAAAACCTGGCTGTAGCAGATAGAGGTTCATTTCTGGAGGGCAGGGCAGGACTGTGTGTCTGCCTGGGGAGTTGCCTAACAGGATCCTGAGCTGTTTCATTGTGTGGTGGGTGCAGCATCACACACTGTACCGATGCAGACTCCCCAACCTGACCTGACCTCCTGTTTGCAATGGTGATGGACAGGTTGACTGATGAGGTCAGACAGGAGTCTCTATGGATTATGATGTTCACAGGTGACATTGTGATCTGTGACAGTAGACAGCAGGTTGAGAAGAACCTGAAGAGGTGCAAGTACGCACAGGAGAGAAGGGGAATGAACATCAGTAGGTGTGAGATGGAGTTCATGAGCGAGAATGAGAGGGAAGGTAGTGGAAGAAGTGTGTGACTGCAAGGAGTGGAGGCGGTGAAGGTAGACAAATTTAATTATATGGGTTCAACAGGCCAAAGCAATGGAGAGCGAGGCAGAGAGGTGAAGAAGAAAGTGCAGGCAGGGTGGACTGGGTGGAGAAGAGTGGCAGGAGTGATTTGTGATAGAAGAATATCTACAAGAGTGAAAGGAAAGATCAATAAAATGGTAATGGGACCAGCTGTGCTGTTTGGTTTGGAGACGGTGACACTGATTAAAAAACAGGACACACAGCTGGAAGTGGCAGAGTTGAAGATGCTATAATTGTCACTCTGAGTAACCAGGGTAGACAGAATTAGAAATAAATATATTACAAGGACAACACAGATATGACAGTTTGGTGACAAAGTGAAAGAGACTAGATTGAGGGGGTTTGGGCATGTGCAGAGGAGAGGGGTACATCGGTAAAAGACTATTGAGTATGGCAGGAGGAAAAAAGGAAGAACAAAGAGGAGGTTTATGGATGTGGTGAGGGAGGACATGAAGGCAGTCAGTGTGGCAGAAAATGATGTAAAAGACGGGAACAGATGGAGACAAGTGATCTGCTGTGGCAACCCTAAAATGGGAGCAGCCGGAAGAAGAAGAATAACACGGCTAATAAATAAGATGTCAATGACTGTAAGAAAGGGCTTATTGTTGGAAGCTTCAGAAATTACAGTGTTTTGTAAAAGAGGAGCATCATGTGTGAATGTGATCTTGCATTAGTCGAGAAGATAAACTAGTAAGAATGTGAAAAAAAAAAAAATCTACTCATTTCAGACTGCACTCTCAAGGAGGTGAGCAGGAAGGTTTATCAAGATAGGTCCGTCAATAGCATTACTGTATAATGCGTAAGTACCCGAAACACAATGCTGCAAAAACCACAAGCAGTGAACTTGTGAGATGTGCAGATATGATATGGTGGTTGCTCTCTATGTTCTATAAATTCTTTTAAATATGTTTTTGTAAAGAACCTTGTGCTGACATACTCTATAAACCGCTCTATACTACATAATGATTGATTGGTATTTGGCCTGTCACTTTAAAAGAAGTCTAGTTTTTGGTTTTAGCCTCTTCATAAAGTTACTTTGTATTTTATTGAGATATTTATTTTGCATTGAAGTAAAGACTAATATCTTTTTTTTATATATATATACTTTTAAGTGATCACTTTTATCCTTTGTTACCAATTTTTTCCCCAGTATCTTTCTGGGAGCATGAGTTCAAGTACTATCATTTGGTCACCCAGTGGTTTGATAACTATAAATGTGAGTTTATCCATGTCTTTTCAGCCACCTGATCACAGTCGAGCTTTGAGATCAGTGGAATAATATCTGAAATCTTATTTTCAATCTCCATCCAAATGGCATGAAATGTTCAATTTGTCACTAGCAAAGTTCTATCTACAGGTCGAGAGGTTTACTTACCTCGGCAGTGACATTCATGTCTCTGGTGACTCTCCTATGAAGTCAGTAGACGGATTGGGATAGTATGGGGGGTCATGAGTTACTGAAAAGGGGTGTGTGGCACTCCTGATATCTCTGCATAAGGACGAAGGTCCAAGTCTTTAGAGTCCTGGTGCTTCCTGTTTTGCTATAAGGTTGGAAGGATGAAGACTGGACTCCTTCAGTACTGTGTCTCTTTGGAGAATCCATGGGTACCGCTGGTTTGACTTTGTGTTGCTCATGGAGTCCCGAATGAGGCACATTACCTGCATTGTGAGGGAGTGTCAGTTAAGGCACTACGGCCATGTGGCGCGATTCCCCAAGGATGATCCGGCTTGTAGGACCCTCATTGTTGAAGACCCGAGTGGCTGGACCAGGCCAAGGGGATGCCCACGTAACACCTGGCTGCGACAGATGGAGGGTCATTTCTGGAGGGCAGGGCAGGACTGTGTGTCTGCCTGGGGGGTTGCCTAACAGGATCCTGAGCTGTTTCATTGTGTGGTGGGTGCAGCATCACACTGTACCGATGCAGGCTCCCCAACCTGACCTGACCTCAAAGTTCCTTACTATGGTAGTTTATTGTCAATAGCCCCATTACAGGCTTTTCAAGCATCATGAGCTAGCCAAATTCTCTTATTAACAAACTTCATAGATAAATAAGAAAGACATTTGATAATGAAATATTAACGACAAGCTGGTCAAGTTTGCAGATGATACCAAGCTAGGTGGACTGGCAGATAATTGAGAATCCATTGAATCCTTACAGATGGAATTGGACAACATACAGGCTTGGACAGAGATGTGGCAGGTCAAATTTGCTTCACCCACCTGAAGCTAAGCATGCAAGGGCCCAACCAGTACTTGGATGGGAGACCAACTAGGAAAAAGCTTGTGTTGTTACAGGAAGAGATGTTGGCCTGGCCAGCAGGGGGTATTTACCTTGTGGATCCCAATGCCTCAGTGCAGTGATGGAGACCCTGTGCTGTAAAAATGGTGCTGTCCTTTGGATTAGACATAAAATCGAGATTCTGAGGTCATTAATGATCCCTGGGCATCCTTCGTAAAGAGTAGTGTGTATCCCGATGTGCTGGCTTAATTGCCCACCTCAACTCATTCTGACCCCCTAATCATCCCCTGTCTCAAATTGGCTAACTGTCTCTCACCCCTTCACCACCTAACAGCTAATGTGTGGTAATGTGCCTGTGCAAAAATGGCTGCTATTGCATCATTCAAGTGGTTAGATAGATAGATAGATAGATAGATAGATAGATAGATATTTTATTAATCCCAAGGGGAAATTCACATACTCCAGCAGCAGCATAATGATAAAAAAAGCAACATTAAATTAAAGAGTAATAAAAATGCAGGTAAAAACGGACAATAACTTTGAATAATGTTACTACACATTAGTGGTGGTTGAAGTGGCTCCCTACTTAATAGTGAGAATAGCACTATATAAATGTAAAGAATTACTATTTTATTATTAAGTGGAAGTAAAAATGTTAGATTTGAATACTCAACAGGTGACCTTAAATTTGAAAGTTCACCTTATGAGAAGGATTTAGGAGTTTTAGTGGAAATGTCACTGTCATCTTCTATACAGCATTCAGAAGGCTAACGAAATGAGCACAGTACAAGCCAAAGAAGGTTATACTTAGGCTTTAACTCACTTTTGGGGGACCACTCTTGGAGTACTTTATACAGTTATGGTCTTTGAGCTACAAAAAAGGCAAAGTAACGCAACAAAAAGTCCAGTGAAGAGTGACTAGGCTGATTCCAGGGCTACAGGGGATGAGTTATGAGGAAAGTTTAAAGGAGTTGAACCTCTTTCGTGTAAGCAAAAGGAGATTAAGAGGAGACATGACTGAAATGTTTAAAATTATGAAGGAAATGAGTTCAAAAGAAACGTGGAGGCACAGTTAGAAACTTGATAAGGGTAATAATTTGCACTAACATTACAAAGTTTTCCTTCCAATAAAGAACCATAAGCATAGGTATTGTGGTAGATGGTAGGATTTTTGTGACCTTCAAAACTACTACACTTGGTGATATTTTGGAGGAATTAGGTGGAATTGAGTAGTGTTGGTGAGCTTTATTGGGCTGAATGGCCTGTTGTCATCAGAATTTTTCTAATGTTCTGATGAATGGCTGAAAGGACGTATTGTTTAATTAAACACTAAGGTCTGTCCCTCTATTGATCTGATTGGTCAGTTTGGCTTTAGTAACACAATAAATGAGAAAGTGCAAGTGTGAGATGCACGGGGAAGAGTAAAAGTCTATGAGGCATGGCAAGAGTGTCATCTTCAAAGATGGCAAGTATTGTCAAAACAACGACAAAAAAGCCACAAAAAGGTTTGGGGCAGCCTCCCGTGTGATTGAACCCAGCTGCAAAATTGGTAAATGAATTGTACAGCAGTGTACAGACTGGAGTCCAAAACAGAACTGACTGAGTGAGGTAAAGATGACGGTTTTAAAGCAAGGCAGAGGAAGTGATGTCATTGGGAGCGGAAGTGGTGACTTTGGGGGCCGGAAGTGACATCATCAGGGCCAGGCAGCATTTCCCGAAACTGGTCTGCAGTGGAAAAAGAGAGAGGATTAGCGCACTCTGCCTCCCCCCTGGTCTGGTGTGGAATTACCCTCCTTTGAGCCCTTAAGCTGCCTCTCATGCACACGTGTGTGACAATATAAAACCAGACAAGGTGAGAAAGGTGCCTCGAATGTAATGACATGAGTCTGAGAAGCAGGCTTTATGGGGACACGCTCGAGAAAGGGTGTGCCAGTGAAGAGACGTTCACACACGCAAATACAGAAGAAAGACGCTGAATGTACAAGTATGGCAAGACATTTTTTAATTCTATTACCTGTCATCGATAGGTACTGTCACTTTAGTTATAAAATCACTAGCAGATAATACTTTACTAATCCTCAAAGGGAAAATTACCTGCTCTAGCAGCAACTAGGACATAGATTACTAGACTAGGAACTATATATATATATATATATATAATATAATATACACACACTGTGTGATAATTATAGATTATAGTAAATGAGAAAATTTCTTCACATGCGTCTGTCATAACTAGCTAGGGTGTACACGGACATTAAGAAAGGATGGCATTTGGCCATAACTAGACCTTCAGGTCTTTTCGTTAAAGGAAGCTGTGCTGGGGTGGAGGTCTTTTATTTAATATTTAATTTACAATCCTGTTGAGTATTCAAAGTATGATAAGCAAGTGGTAGTCCTCTTATTAGATGTATCAAATTTAAAATCCTTCACAAGCAAATGAGTACACTTGCCTCTGCTGACACGTGTTTTCACCTGCCATTTGGATTTGTGAAAGATAGCCAGTATTTCTGACCAATGACAAACATGCCAGTCCTTCAATGACTTACTTGTTGCTCTCTCCTCAGCAGAGCTGTCACTCCAACACCCCCCATATTTCCTGATGCACATGAATTGTAGTCACAGCTGGCCAGAATCCCACAAATGGGAAGTCCAGCATCTGTAGGCATCCCTCCTACCTGCTTATCTCAAGGCCGTCCACTATGTCCACCGGCCTCAACATGATGTTTCATATGAGAACACCAGTTGGCATCAAGTGAAACGGCAATAAAGCAGAGATGGAACTGTTGTGCAATTCATCGTGAAGATCTGTTTTGATTTCAGCTGCACTTCTATTTTATTTTATTTATTTTTTTTATTTCGCAACCTGATAGCATGAAAAACAAAAAAAAAAAAGTCACACGGTAGAGATGGGTACCGTTTCCCCAATTTGTATTAATATCTCAGGTTTCCAAAACCACTTCCCCTTCAGCTTTTTATTCTTGATCTCTCAAGTATTTTCGTATTTTAGCCCCCTTCCTCCACCACCTCCACCCCTTCTTTGCTTGTTTCAACATAACAAGTTTGTGCCCTGCTTAGGTCAGGGCTTTTCATTTTTTTTTTTTGTTTTGTTAAGTAAAAATAATGTATATAGAGCTGTGGAAACTAATGAGGCCTTGATTGCCCTTTTGGAATGGAACCTAAAATAAATCCTCTGGACCTGACAGCTGATGCCTGCTGCCACCAAGCCCCTATTGTGTTCATCTGAGCAATGCATTACTCAGACTTGACGTGGTTTCCTCTTGTAGCTGTTAAGTTGCCATCCTGTCTTAAGATGTTTGCCTGTTGCTGCCAGCTACTCATCTCTGTGGCTGATTAGGCAGAGGAAGAAGCTTGGTCCACTTGAATATTTGTTTTATACATTTACTTGGTGACCCAGTAGCTTTTCTGTCCGGCTTGTGCTACAACATCCTTGCATTTCTACATCTTTGGCGACTGCATTCCTCCATTGTGTTTCCATGTTTTTTTTTAAACATCAATCCATGGCTTCTGTCAAGTTGCTTGCCATCCAAAACTTCTGTCTTGTGTTGCAATCCATGATCCAGTTTGCCACCGTTCTGAAATAATTTTATTAATTTGCTTTGCCTTCTCGACAATCTGTCCTTCTGAGACAGGATAATTTGGAGGTAACGAGTGAAGCATTTTGGTCTGCAGTGCATATTGAAATATATAAGCATTGGTTTTAAAAATGCCATGAAGAGAACTACTGAAATTGTATCTGCGTTTATCCCAAATTACCAAAGTTATGCAGCTTTTAGTTTGCTTCATAGGATCGTGCAGGCAATAGTGTGGCGAGTGTTTAAATAATTTCACCGACCAAATATCTTCATTTTAAATGCAAAAATACAGAAAAAAAATTGATACTCAAGAAAAGAAGCGTTCTTGTTTAAAGAAAGTTCTGTTTAAGGCTTACTAATCTTGTTTCGTATTTCTCTAAGTTTGAGTCGCACTTTCAGATGATCATATCTAGACGGTAAGCAGAAATCTGCCAGTCTCCTGTTTGCCAGCTTATCTCACAGTCCATGCTAGCAGTGAGACTATTCCCTAATCGCCTAATTTAAAACTCGGTTTTACAGATCGAGCAAAGAAAGTTTGTGTTAACTTACATGGGATAAAAGACTACACCATATTCAAAATAACTGTGAGAAACTGATATTCTATTGGAATTAAACAGGCACACTTAAGTGAATTTCACCCTTGAACCGCTGGAACCGGTTATAGTCGATTCCCAGTGCAATTTGCCAGCCCACCAGAGCTGAGTATATTCAGTGACTTACATTCATTGAACGCCAATTTGCCAGCACACTGGAGCTGATCAGTCCATGCCGTACATTCGTTGAGCAGCCAGCTCATGACCACTGGTGCCCCCTAGTGAATCAGCATCACTGTCCCTGGAATTCAGCCGCTGCGCTAGACTGGCCTGCCAGCGTCGGGGCTTACCTGTGTTTGCTTGCGTGCGGCCAGTTCAAGCGCAGTTGGCACTGTGATTTACTGAATTTCATCAATGGCGTCACTCAGACCTTGTACAAATTGTTCCAATAGTTTTTTTTTTTTATTGTTTTTATCGTTCATTGGCATTGTAAAATGATCAGTGTTGCAATAATTGTGATGCTCTTTGCATGAAAAAAAAAAATGTGTTCCTTTAAAATTTCACTTTTTCTTCATGAATTGTGATGTTTACTTGAAAAGTGCAGCAAAAAAGTATTTGGCATCTGGGGGTGCATTAACCCCCCAAGTATGTGGCAGTTTAATATTAAGATTGGCTCTTATAGAAACGGTTAAGTAAATAAAAGACAAAATTATATACTGGTGCCTTGTTTTGCGAGCATAATTCGTTCCGGAAACGTGCTTGTAATCCAAAGCACTCGTATATCAAAATGAATTTCCCCAGAAGAAATAATGGACACTCAGATGATTCCTGCCACAACTCAAAAATATTCATATAAAAATGATTAATACAAATTATATAGTAAAAATACATAAAAATGAATTAACCTGCACTGTACCTTTGAAAAGAATCTTTACGCGCACACATCTGGTCACAGTGCTTTAGTATACAGTATACGCTGGTATGAATGTTTACTATACGAGTGAGGCACGCTGACTGAGACCGAGCATGGGAGACAATTACCCACAATCCCGCAGCGAGACAGAGAAAAAACTATTGGCTCAGTTGTGATCATGTAACGCTCGGCAGACAAATCGTGTACTGTCACGCTTGGGTCACAAAGTTGCAAAGGTTCACTCAGGGTTTTCAAGAGACAGAAACTTTATTCGAATACAGGAGGAACAAACACAAGTCTCTTTCAGATGCGATCCGGGAACACTGTCAAAACCAGTCGCCATAGCTCCACCGCTTGATCAAAAGAACACAAAATTTTGCTCCTCAAAGGGGCGTGGCGGCTCAGGAGCCTCGACCGGAGCAAAGGAAGTGAGACACTAGGACAGCCGCTGTACGGTCTTTGAAATGTTTGTAGCCCTGCGCGAGATGTAGATCATGACCAGGCAAGCAGCTGGTCCTGCAAAGAGGAGATGAAAAGCTGTGTTTGTTTCCCATTGTTTCACTGTTTAAGAGGGGTTTCGGAGGAGCGGCCACGTCCCCTTGGGGCTGCGTTCACCATGTTCACAATACGTACTACTTGTATTGCAAGACCTCGCTCATTTTTCAAGTTAAACTTTATGAAAAATTTTTTGCTCATCTTGCAAAACACTTGCAGACCAAGTTTTTACTGTACTAGGAGAATGGTTGATGTCATACACCAAATGTACTAGATGGTTGAGAGACCAGAAGATGCCCTGTAAATAACAAGACTGGACAGTTGTCTCATACATCAAGATTTCAAGGGTAAAAGCTGAACCCATGAGATATAGGGTGAACTAAAATGAAGTACCACATCAAGATCATTGCGCGAGGTAGAGGCATCCCAAGTGGGTTGGGGTTGGGGTCGGGTCCTTTGATAGGCGATCCCTTGTAGTTTTCAGTTGGCAACATTTCTTGGTCCATTGCGCATCGTGTTTTCAGTGTCGAAGCGTTCTTCAGAAACAAAGAATCTATCATCACTACGCAACACGCCTTCTGAATGGACTTCAGCATTCCTCCTAATGGTGACGTCCCAAATTGGAAAACAATTTTTCACTGGGTGGCTAAATTTAGACAGACAGGTACAACATTAAACAGAAAATCTCCAGGCCGTCCTCGGACTGTACAAACGCCTCAAGCTGTAAGGGCATCAATTTTGCAGTCTTCTAGACGTTCAGCATGCTTCTGCTTTAGACATTTCCAACATGACTTTGAAGAGGATTTTCCTTCCATACAAAATGATGTTAGTGCAGGAACTCACTGAGAGAGACTGGGAGAGGCGCAGTTGGTTGTGCGCAAACATTCTGCAAGCCCTTCATCGAGATGCCATCGTCATGTACAGCGATGAGACACATTTCAATTTGAATGGTTCCATAAATAAGCAAAACTTTCACTATGGTTCTGAGACCCCTGCACAGTGAGCGTGTTACAGTTTGGTACACCATCGCAGAATTTGGCATTGTAGGCCCTTACTTTTTTGAGGAGGAGGGAGTAACGGTCACCATCACTTCAGAATGTTACATTGAAATGCTAGAAGACTTTTGGTGGCCCCAACTGAAAGAAATGGATGTGGTAGATGCCTAGTTTCAACACGATGGAGCAACAGCTCATACGGCATGGAGATCCATGCAAGTTTTGTGGGAGATGTTTCCGGGGAAGTTGATCTCCCTACGCGGTGATGTCAGGTGGCCTGATCTCGCTCCGTGTGATTTCTTCATGTATGGCTGTCTCAAGTTGAAGGTACACACACACCAATCTCAAAACCTTGAAGCCCTCAAGGATTCTATTCGCCACAAAATCTCTACTATTCCCCTCGAAATGGCCGAATGTGTCGTGCAGGTGTTCAGAAATTGTCTCGAAGAGCATATCGCTAATGATGGCCACCACCTTAAAGACATCATTTTTACAACTCCGTGAAAACAATCTATTTTGTCTACCCTTTCTTGTGTCATCATGAAATTATTTTTTCTTGTAGTGTTTTTGTAGAAGAAATGAGGTACTTCTATTGGCTCACCCTACTTGAGAAGAACAAGAGTGTAGTAGAATAGACTTTTATTTGGATAAGATAGTTGGATTTGTAAGCCAACAAACCAGAGTACATGTCAGGATTAAGTCAGCAGTGTGTTATAAATTCAGTTGTCTATAAGTTTAAACTCTACCTTTGCTACTTTGACCATTCTATAACAGACTACCGTGATTAATGCCCCCTATTCTGCGTTTACTGAAGAGACAATTAAAGACACAATGAACAGGTGTCCTCCTGCCTGGTTTCTGACTCAGAGGTTTAATCAAACTTGTCCTAGTAGAGGATAGGTTTCTATTAATGTGTTGAATTCTTCCACGCTTCACAAATATATTTTGCAATTGTGAAGACCATTAATTTAAAGTTTCGGTCTTTTATTGTGAGGTATGGCCTGTCGGCTAAGGCTTTGTGCTGGGAAAACTGTGTTGAATTCTTCCACGCTTCACAAATATATTTTGCAATTGTGAAGACCATTAATTTAAAGTTTCGGTCTTTTATTGTGAGGTATGGCCTGTCGGCTAAGGCTTTGTGCTGGGAAAACAAGTTTATAAGTTTGATTTCTACCATCTATTAACTCTGGAAACCTTCTCAAATGGTAAAAACACAGATACACTGCAGTTACAAAGCTTCCTGGGATAGTGTGCACTATGAAAGATGTTGAGTTTTCCATAATCCCGTACCATTGTTGACTTCCTAGAAGGAAATGCCTTTTATTTTTGCTGCTGATGCCGATTGTAGAAAGATGACTCATTAACAATACTGCTGCTTCACTGCTTAACAAAACTCCGGAACATTCGACCTGACAGATGCGCTATTAGCTAACCAAACAGTCTGGACAGATTGAATGTTTGCCTTTTCTCTGAAAAACATTCTATCTGGATGAGTTTGAAGAAATGGTAAACTTATGAATACTATCTGCTTTGGTTTTTAAATTCTAAATAAAAAAATCCCTGATGTGTGAAACATGTTGCCTTTCCGCTGCTCACCAGGCATTGGTTAAGTTTTGCTGCAGTTCAGACTTTATAAAGATAAAAACAATTAGACTACTCATAAAACTTCTGCTGAAAATTGGTCTATAAAGAATATTTTGCGTTAAATGATTTCTTGATCCTGTCCAAGTGTATCAATGGCTCTGTTCACTGATTGAAACTTATTACCGTATTTTATTGACTGCTCTCTCTCCACCTGTGTGAATGTGGAGCCAGTGGTTGATCCATCCATCCATCCATTTTCCAACCCGCTGAATCCGAACACAGGGTCACGGGGGTCTGCTGGATCCAATCCCAGCCAACACAGGGCACAAGGCAGGAACCAATCCTGGGCAGGGTGCCAACCCACCGCAGGACACACACAAACACACCAAGCACACACTAGGGCCAATTTAGAATCGCCAATCCACCTAACCTGCATGTCTTTGGGAGGAAACCAGAGCGCCCGGAATAAACCCACGCAGACACGGGAAGAACATGCAAACTCCACGCAGGGAGGACCCGGGAAGCGAACCCAGGTCCCCAGGTCTCCCAACTGCAAGGCAGCAGCGCTACCCACTGCGCCACCGTGCCGCCCTATATATATAATGTATGTATGTGTGTGTGTGTATATATATATATATATATATATATATATATATATATATATATATATATATATATATATATATATATATATATATATATATATATATATATATATATATATATATAATTAATAAATAATAAAAAAAATACTAGCCAACCCGCGGCGTAACATACGCCGCATAATTATGTATTGATAGATATACATAGTTATTGTCTGTTTTTTTCACCTGTATGGGTGAACACTTGCTGAACGACACAGTTGTCCAAATGGGGTGGGTTTGTGGATATCACTGTGAGTGAATGAAAAGATGGACCTCTGGAGAGAGCAACATACAATTGTCCGTGACTGAAAGCGGGATCGTCTGTGATGATGGAGGCCACGCTGGTGAAAGTTACTTCGTCGGTAGGTATGTTTCAGCACTTGTTCATTAAGGTGTAGCGAGTCTTCGTTGCTGACACTTAATATAGCTTGCGTACTGAGTTGTTCCGGAGTCACAGTTGAGAAACACTTTTTTAATGTCTTTTAAGCACAGGGAAAAAAATGAACATGTGAAACATCCGTAATGTAATAAGCCACCAAGAAAAGTAACATTGCAACAATGCACGCTACGATCCGATCGCTGTAAACAGAAGTGAAAACAAAATCGAGACTGGTGCATTCTTTAACTGCCTTGTAGCGCAATGGTAGTGCTGCTGTTTTGCAGTAAAGAGACTGTGGAAGATTTTGGGTTCGCTTCCCGGTTTCTCCCTGTGTGGATAGCACTTTGAATACTGAAAACACCGGTATGTCAATGTAATGAAGTATTATTATTCTTATACGTCCAGCGCTCTCTCTCTCGCGCGCCTGTATGCGTGTGTGTGTCGCTCGCTCTCGCTCGCTGCACGTGTTCCTGCAGGCATACCAGTAAGTGAATGAAAAGATGGAACTCTGGAGAGAGCAACATACAATTGTCCGTGACTGAAAAATGGTTTTGGCAGATACACGCACATCTTTTTGAAAGTTTGGCCTTGTGCCTTATCAATTGTCATAGCAAAGGCAAATCTAACAGGAAATTGTCTTTGTGTTAAAGTAAAAGATAGATAGATAGATAGATAGATAGATAGATAGATAGATAGATAGATAGATAGATAGATAGATAGATAGATAGATAGATAGATAGATAGATAGATAGATAGATAGATAGATACTTTATTAATCCCAATGGGAAATTCACATTCTTCAGCAGCAGCATACTGATACAATAAATAATATTAAATTAAAGAATGATAATAATGCAGGTGAAAAACAGACAATAACTATGTATAATGTTAAATGTTAACATTTAACCCCCCCCCCCCCCGGGTGGAATTAAAGAGTCGCATATTTTGGGGGAGGAACGATCTCCTCAATCTGTCAGTGGAGCAGGACAGTGACAGCAGTCTGTCGCTGAAGCTGCTCCTCTGTCTGGAGATGATCCTGTTTAGTGGATGCAGTGGATTCTCCATAATTGATAGGAGCCTGCTGAGCGCACTTCGCTCTGCCACAGATGTTAAACTGTCCAGCTCCATGCCAACAATAGAGCCTGCCTTCCTCACCAGTTTGTCCAGGCGTGAGGCATCTTTCCTCTTAATGCTGCCTCCCCAGCACACCACTACGTAGAAGAGGGCGCTCGCCACAACAATCTGATAGAACATCTGCAGCATCTTATTGCAGATGTTGAAGGACGCCAGCCTTCTAAGGAAGTATAACCGGCTTTGTCCTTTCTTGCACAGAGCATCAGTATTGGCAGTCCAGTCTAATTTATCATCCAGCTGCACTCCCAGATATTTATAGGTCTACACCATCTGCACACAGTCACCTTTGATGATCACTGGGTCTATGAGGGGTCTGGGCCTCCTAAAATCCACCACCAGCTCTTTGGTTTTGCTGGTGTTCAGGTGTAGGTGGTTTGAGTCGCAGCATTTAACAAACTCATTGATTAGGTCCCTATACTCCTCCTCCAGCCCATTCCTGATGCAGCCCATGATAACAGTGTCATCAGCGAACTTTTGCACATGGCAGGACTCCGAGTTGTGTTGGAAGTCCGATGTATATAGGCTGAACAGGACCGGAGAAAGTACAGTCCCCTGTGGCGCTCCTGTGTTGCTGACCACAATGTCAGACGTGCAGTTCCCAAGACGCACATACTGAGGTCTGTCTTTAAGATAGTCCACAATCCATGCCACTAGGTATGAATCTAATCCCATCTCTGTCAGCTTGTCCCTAAGGAGCAGAGGTTGGATTGTGTTGAAGGCGCTAGAAAAGTCTAGAAACATAATTCTTACAGCACCACTACCTCTGTCCAAGTGAGAGAGGGATCGGTATAGCTTATAGATGATGGCATCCTCCGCTCCCACCTTCTCCTGATATGCAAACTGCAGAGGGTCAAGGGCGTGTTGAACCTGTGGCCTAAGGTGGTGAAGCAGCAGCCTCTCCATGGTCTTCATCACATGTGATGTCAGAGCAACAGGCCGAAAGTCATTCAGCTCACTAGGACGTGATACCTTTGGGACTGGGGTGATACAAGATGTTTTCCAAAGCCTCGGGACTCTCCCCTGTTCCAGGCTGAGGTTGAAGATGCGCTGTAGAGGCAAATTATCCGCGACAAACTGTTTTACACGCTGCATACCAACCCGCGGCGTAGTATACGCCCCATAATCACGCCGCTTTTTTAATGTTTTTTAAGCAGAGGGAAAAAATGAACATTTGCAAAATCCGTAACGCCGCTTTCAGTAAGTACAATGCACACGCGTTTAATTTGTCAGCCATTTTTTGCCAGCAGTCTTTTCTGGTTTGGGCTGCTTTTGCAGTGTTACCGCTTGTGCATATTAAATCTTGAAATCCTTCGAGCAACTAATTAACTAACTAACACCCACCCAGCTTGTGAGAAAAAAATGTGCCCGTTCTTTCATCATTTTGTTGCAGCCTATCAAAGACTTGCTGATCATGTTTTCTAGACTCAATATACAGTGGAACCTCGGTTCACAACCATAATTCGTTCCAAACCTCTGGTCGTAAACCGATTTGGTCGTGAACCGAAGCAGTTTCCCCCATAGGATTGCATGTAAATACAATTAATCCATTCCAGACCATACGAACTGTATGTAAATATATTTTTTTAAAGATTTTTAAGCACAAACATAGTTAATTATTACACCATAGAATGCACAGTGTAATAGTAAAAACATGAAATAACACTGACATAAACACCCAGGCTCCCTGCTCAGCTGCATGGCATGTGCAGTGCATGCGCAGGCTCTCTCTCTCTCAGCAGCACCCGAGCCTCCCCAGCCCCCCCCCCCTCTCTCTCTCAGCACGGGAGCCCCCTCCCCCTCTCTCAGCAGCACGTGAGCCTCCCCAGCCCCCCCCCCCCTCTCTCTCAGCAGCACCTGAGCCTCCCCAGCCCCCCCCCCCCCCCCTCTCTCTCAGCAGCACGAGAGCCTCCCAACCCCCCCCCTCTCTCTCTCAGCAGCACTGGAGCCCCTCCGGCCCCCCCCCTCTCTCTCTCAGAGCCTCCCCAGCCCCCCCCACCCCTCTCTCTTATCAGCACGCAAGCCTCCCCTCTCTCTCTCTCAGCAGCATGCGAGCCCCCACCCCCTCTGTCTCTCTGCTTCGGGCATTTCTCCCCTGTGTAGTGTGTGTGCGAGTGAGGAGAGAGAGCGAGAGCAGGCTCGAAGGCAATGTGTTCCTGTGGTATAGCGGGTCCATAGCTCCCCTTCAAAAGGCCATTTTTAATCAGGTGACTGACAGTAGTGGAGTCAGGCACAGAGAAGGTCAGCTGCAGAGAGAGCGTCTCGACTGTTGCAGGGCCTGAAGCAGGTGAGACTAGGGTTACCACTTTTAATACAAAAAAATAAGGGACGCATACTGCAGCGGGGGCCACATCCCGTATTACCCAATCAAAAGTAGGAAAGGAGGCATCTTCATAAAATGCGTGTGGGATGATTTGCATGAGACGCTGCTTTAAAGAAAATGATAAACAAAATACGGGACAAAACCCGTCCCGTATTGATTCAAAACGGGATGCTCAATTTCATTCTCAAATACGGGACGATTCCGTATTTTAAAGGACGGGTGGCAACCCTAGGTGAGACGCTAATGAAAAAGAGGCACAGGGCTTATTGGTTTTTAAAGACTGCTTCCTTTATTGTGTTTTAACTTCAGTTTTAAAGGATTGCGCGGCTCTGTCTTGCGCAGCCTGTGTGTGCCTCTGTCTCTCTCTGGCGTTGCCTCTCTGTGTGTGTGTGTGTGTGTGTGTGTGTGTGTGTGTGTGTGTGCGTGCGTGCGTGCGTGCGTGCGTGTGTGTGTGCGCCCCTCTGTCTCTCTGGCGCTGCCTGTGTGTGCGCGGCACTCTCTATCGCGCTGCCTGTGTGTGCCTCTGTCTCTCTCTGGCGCTGCCTCTGTGTGAACCAAGGTTCCACTGAGGTTGACTAATGAAAAGTCAACGTGGCTCAGAGCTGCAAGTGTACTGTGGTACAGACAAACAGAAATGACGGCATGTTTTCCTTGGCGTCGCGTCCGAGTTGGTCGGCGTGGCTCTGTGATTCTTTCGTCGTATCCAATGGTCTAAGAGTTGGTGGGCGTGGCTCCTTCCTGCGTGCGCCATTGGCGTCTTACTTGTCGGCGGTTTAGTGAATCCACGCCCCTTCCGGCGTGCTTTCCATGGTCGGCTACTTGTCTTCTGACTTAGTGAATTATATATATAGATGAGAGACTACATGGCAGGGTAGATAATACAGAATCGGGTAAATTTTTACCAAGGGTCTTAGACAGCATATAGGCTTCGGCAGATTTGTGGCAGATGACATTTAATGTAAGTAAACGTATCAAATGTAGGAAATGGAAATGGAAATGTTAGATCTGAGTACCTCAATGGGAGGTCTGAAGCTTGAAAGTACCCCTTATAAGAAAAATGTGGAATCTTCTGGATTCATTTTTACTATGTACAGTGCCCTCCATAATGTATGGGACAAAGAAACATTTTTTGCTTGATTTACCTTTCTGCTCCTCAGTTTAAAATTACAAATGAAACAATTCAGACATCGTGATTAAAGGACACATTGCAGACTCATTTAAGGGGATTTGCACACATTTTGATCACACAACAATTTTTCTACATGGTCCTTCCATTTCAGGGCACCATCATGTTTGGGACAATTGGTGTTAAAGGTGTGTTTGATTCCTCAGGTGGGTTTCATTGCTTCATAAGATAACTCAAGTTGCTTCTACCCGTTGGAGTCTATAGTTGCCATTGTTCAACATTAAGATAAGAGCTGTGCCGATGAAAGTGAAAGAAGCCATTTTGAGACTGAAAAACAAGAATTAAACCATTAGAGACATCTGTAAAACCTTAGGATGACATAAATCAACGATATGGGATATCATTAAGAACAAAGAACACACTGGAGAGCTCAGTAATCACAAAGGAACTGGTAGGCCAAGATAGTCCTCCACTGCTAAGGACAGAAGAATCCTGACTATGGTGAAGAAAAAGCCCCGAAACATCTGTCTGACAGATCATACACAGTCTTCAGGGGGCCGATTTGGACGTGTCAGAGACGACTATCAGCAGAAGACTTCATGAACAGAAACACAGACCACACTGCAAGATGCAAACCACAAAAACAGGATGACAGATTTCGGTTTGTGAAAAAGGACTTCAAAGAGCCTGCCGAATTCTGGAAAAAGGTGTTGTGGACAGATGAGACAAAGATGAACCGCATCAGAATGATGACAAAGAGCAGAGCGTGGAGACAAAGAGAAACTGCCCATCATTCAAACCAGACTACCCCATCTGTTAAACATGATGGGTGGGGGTCTTATGGCTTGGGCATGTATGGCTGCCACAGGTCTTGGCACACTTCTCTGACGGCAGTGGCACAAGGAATTCTGAGGTGGCCCAGAGAGTTTGTCTCACTTGGATTGATGTTACATTCAGGGTTCATTCCTGTCTTGTGCTCAGTGCTGCCAGGATAGGTTCTTGCTCATTATAACCATGAAATGGAAATGCTAAGATCATAAACTGGATGAATGGAATAATAAAGTAGTTCTCTCTCTCTCTCTCTCCATATTAAAAAATCCAACATCTGTATGTCATCCGCTTTTCACGAGAGAACTACTTTAACGGATTTAGATCAGGTTATTTTCTAGAATTTGCTTGAACATTCCGGTTGATTTTGCGACTTCTTTCATCGTGCTAAGAATGATAGTTCGCTTGCAGGAACGATATATTCACGCTAATCCGAGACAGGGGCTGCGGACCGAGGGGATGGGGAAGCGAGACCTCAGGAGTAGGGAGCCGGGCAGTGTCCTCCACACTGTCCTCTTTCACTACTATGCAAGCGAAGCTGCAAGGAATGGCTAGTACATGATAATTAGTTTGGCTTTTCATTTTAAAGACGTCACAGTCCCAGTGCACTGAAGGCTTTACGTTGAGGGGAGTTTTCACAGGTAAAGTCAGTAAATTCAGCAAAATGGTATTCTGCTGCAATTCCATGTTGGTGCTGCTCACATGAGAATGCTATCTTGAACTGTAAGAGATTGAATGTGTTTTTCTGTGTCTGTTTTCTCCCTCATAACTTCTACCTCCTTGCATTTCCAGGTTCGTTACCTGAAAATTATTGAAAAGAGTGGCTACCAGGCTTTACCATGGGTTCGATACATCACCCAGAATGGAGGTAATACCAATATTTGAAACCCAAATTTTGGGTGGGGCGGGGGGGTTGTCTGCATCACTCATTTAAATTATGACTTTACATAATTGGTACGCATATGTCTTCATATGCAGACCTGCACACCATTTTTAACCTCGGGCCATCTTTATATCTATTTAAGGCTGATGGCCAAGTTTAGATTTCTTTGAATCTTGCACGTATATTCCCAAGCAATATAATGCATAAAGCTATACAATGTACACAAATTAATGCAGTAAATATGTAGATAGTAATTAACCCATTTTGACGCATGCATCAGTGTCTTGCACCACCAAAACACAAGGCTGGGTCTCAGTACTTTAGCAAAACCAACTTTATTCAGTTTGAAGCAGGAACAGCACGGTTATTTATTGTAGTGGGAGCTGCCACTCTCCTATACACAGACACAGCAAACGGGAAGGGTTTGGGCCAGGTTAGTGGCCAAGTTATACTGTTCCCTGTATTTATAATGTTCCTTGCATCACTCTTTGGCGACAGGCGCTTATAGCGCAATCTCGATCAGCTCATAGTTTCCGCGGTGCTTTGCTGCGGCACTACGAACCTGTGGTTGCCTTGGCAATGGACAAGCATGTCCTCCACAGATGCGACAGGCGTGTCGTCCCATTTATTGGGGGGGTCCGAAAAGAGTTCAGAAACTTCACAACATACCATAAATTCCAATTTGGAAAATCCTTGCACCCTGTACAGCACAAATATATTATATTAACTCTATTTTTTATAGTAAAATAATCTGCAAGAAACGGTTAAAACAATGATTGTAAACAGATATATGCCTGTACATTTACATTTAGGCACTGTTTTAGCTGTCAATATCAATTAATTATTTCAATGTGCAAAAATATTTCATAAATCACGATCACAGTGATGCTGAATTAAAATACTGTGGCTGCCTTTAAACACATGCATATGTTCAACCCAGTACATGGATTTGACTGCAAATGATCATACACACTGGCTTTATGTATTTGTCTCTAACAAAATTAATTTTAATTACCTAATGTGAACCTCAGTAAAGTTTCATGTTTGCCGTGTACAGTATAATTATTCAGTGTATTTTCAACTTCTTTTTTTAGTGTTCTGGGGGTGGTGTTACAGAATTCTAAATTTGCTTTCAATAAAGGATCACCCCCTTTGTGACAACGCTGAAAGTCATTCCTGGTGACCCCTACAGCTTTGCACAGGGGGAAAGAAAGATAGTTAACAAATTTGTGCCCCCGCCACCCCTGAGTGCTGGAGGTTTTTGTGGTTATGAAAGCTGATTTATGGTGGGTTGTTTTTGACAAACTTGCAAACCCGTAGCACACTCTACATCATAAAGTGCAAACTTTCATCCTCTACCAGACACCATAGCATGCATCTCTTAAGCATTGTATTGTTTTCAATGTATAAAAGTGAACAGTCTGACTATAATTTTTAACTTTTGTTGCTTGCTCTGTATAGGTAATTAACTTTTTCATTGTTATTAAGCTGTAAAGTACAAATTTCATTATGCAACTAATTAGCTTGAGTTGTTTTGATCTCAGGTAGTTTTAATATGCTTTTTACGAACTGAATGTACAGTTCATTTTAATGTTACAGAAATGTAACTTCATTAATTTTACTGATACCAGCAGTACACTGGCCTAATCCTCTCACTGTCATTTAACTATTAAAAGTACAGCCACATTATTTTGCAGTGCAGTTTTGCGGGCTGATTTAGATCTTTGTGTTTATTACTGCGTTTGTTTTTGTACTACATTTTTGTCGTGCAATTTCCTCCATCTCTGTTGCTTGCCAAACTTTAGATATTTTTGTTTTTTGTTTATGGTTGCCGGTTTTTACACCACAGCCAAGCATATACTACTTGGTGTGGAGCAACCTCAAGAACAAAAGCTCTTGAAACAGAAAAGCAAGGAAACTAATTCTCAATGATGACTGGGAATGTACTCAAAATATTGTGTATAAGGATGCACTTTGTTCTTAAATATGCTATTTAATTCAATAAGCAGTTATGGAAGCATACAAGTACAGTATGTACACAGCAAGAATTTATGCATGCAAGTTTAAAAGCACCTGAGTTTTTCCAGCTTTTCTTCAAATTTAATTAGTTGAAATGCAATGAATGATCTAAAATGATGAAAAGGTAAGCAGTAAACCGTAAGAGGTTTAAATTTAAAGTTTAGGGTTAGCAAGAATGGAATAAAAAAAAAAAAGGAAAATTCAGAATATTACAAGTGGGCCTTCTTCATGGTATAACTAGCAGGTTACAACCTACAGATATTCTGCAGCAATTCAAGTAACTTAAGCCTTGCAATCTGAAGCAAACAATTTGTACAGGTGTCCCAACTTCTGTAGATTACTTAAAAACACTCTATGTGTCTTAAAGCAGAGTTACAACAGACTGTGTTACTACACTCTGTGAAGTACTGCTTGGTCAATATTACACTGCAGAAAGGTGTAATTTCTAGTGATAATGGCAAGAAAACAGCAATTGACAAATGAAATGACAATGAGAAAGAGCATTAGTACCCTTAGAAGTGTAGGTCTTCCATTAGAGAAATTACAAAAAAAAAAAAAAAAAAATCAAAGTGTCAGTGAGTCCAGTGGTGTCCTACACAATCCAAAGACCATTGGAAACTGGAAGGAACTCTGATAGGACGAGACCCGGCAGAGCTAAAGTCACCACCCAATCACGACAAGTATCTGAGGGTCACCAGCTTGTGTGATCTTAGGCGCCTCACAGCACAACGAGCTTAACAGCGCAGGTCGACAAAAGCAAATGTCAGTTTGTACTTTGAAGAGGAGACTTAGTGTTGCAGGTTTGACAGGGCGAGTGGCAGGAAGAAAGTCATTCTTTCAAGGATAAAATTGGCCCTTGATGTACCAGCTGTGGCCTACTGCAGACTGGAAGAAAGTCTTAATGGACCGACGAGTCCAAATTTGAAGTCTTCAGTTCATCACACAGGGTGTTTGTACGCCGTCGCGTTGGTGAAAGGCTGGTTGGTTCCACAGTGTGTCCCCAACTGTCAAACATAGAGGAGGAAGTGTGATGGTCTGGGGTTCTTTTGCTGGAGGCAGAGTGGGTGACTTGCAGTGACTGGCATTGTGAATCAAAAGGGTTACCACGCTTTGGCTCTTATATCAGCAAATGGTGGCTACTTTGATAAAACCAAAATCTGAATAATGTACACTTAATGATTCCTTGACTTTTTTTTTATTTGTCATTGTTTTTTGCTTAATTTCCTAATACATTAAGACATTAAACTGTGTGCATTTCCATAAAAACTGAAAAAACTGAGGTGTTTAGACAAGTAGTGTATGTGTACATAGAAGCAGCTAAAATGAACAAGCTGTTGATCTGTTTTCTCATCCTCCATTTTGCGCTTGCAGCCATCAGCACTTTGCTCCTGTCCAGCATTACAGCCTTCTTTACATGAACATAAGCATGTGATGTTATGGCTGGTCAAGCTATTAGCCACCTTCCAGTTACCTGCTTGACTTGTGCCACCTGCACTACTGATTCAATTTTAATGACCATTCACAGCCAAGTAATGTGTATTGTCTGGTTGGCGCTTGTTCTGTTTGGGTATTGTTGCATCTTCTTCTTCCAGCTGCTCCCGTTAGGGGTTGCCACAGCTGATCATCTTCTTCCATATCTTTCTGTCCTCTGCATCTTGTTCTGTTACACCCACTACCTGCATGTCCTCTCTCACCACATCCATAAACCTCCTCTTAGGCCTTCCTCTTCTTCTCTTGCCTGGCAGCTCTATCCTTAGCATCCTTCTCCCAGTATACCCAGCATCTCTCCTCTGCACATGTCCAAACCAACACAATCTCGCCTATCTGACTTTGACTCCCAACTGTCTAACCTGAGCTGACCCTCTAATGTCCTCATTTCTAATCTTATCTATCCTCGTCACACCCAATGCAAATCTTAGCATCTTTAACTCTGCCACCTCTAGCTCTGTCTCCTGCTTTCTGGTCAGTGCCACCATCTCCAACCCATATAACATAGCTGGTCTCACTACCGTCCTGTAGACCTTCCCTTTCACTCTTGCTGATCTCCGTCTGTCACAAATCACTCCTGACACTCTTCTCCACCCATTCCACCCTGCCTGCACTCTCTTTTTCACCTCTCTTCCACAATCCCCATTACTGTGTACTGTTGATCCCAAGTATTTAAATTCATTCACCTTCGTCAACTCTACTCCTTGCATCCTCACCATTGCACTGACCTCCCTCTCATTTACACACATGTATTCTGTCTTGTTCCTACTGACCTTCATTCCTCTCCTCTCCAGAGCATATCTCCACCTCTCCTCAACCTTCTCAGTGTCATCAGCAAACATCATAGTCCATGGGGACTCCTGTCTAATCTCGTCTGTCAACCTGTCTATCACCATTGCAAATAAGAAAGAGCTGATCCCTGATGTAATCCCACCTCCACCTTGATTTCATCCGTCACTCCTACCGCATACCTCACCACTGTCACACTTCCCTCGTACATATCCTGTACAACTCTTACGTACTTCTCTGCCACTCCTGACTTCTTCATACAATACCACAGCTCCTCTCTTGTCACCCTGTCATATGCATTCTCCAGGTCCCCAAAGACGCAATGCAACTCCTTTTGGCCTTCTCTAAACTTCTTCATCAACACCTTCAGAGCAAATATCGCATCTGTGGTGTTCTTTCTTGGCATGAAACCCATACTGCTGCCCACTAATCATCACCTCAGTTCTTACCCTAGCTTCCACTACTCTTTCCCATACCTTCATGCTGTGGCTCATCAATTTTATCCCCCTGTAGTTACTACAGTCCTGCACATCCCCTTTGTTATCTGTTTGGTTATTGTTGCATGAATATCATTAATATTCTTATTCTAAATTTGTTTCTTTTGTTTATTGCATGCGCATCATGTAGCGATATGTGTCTGCTGCTCCATATTGGTTTATTTTTATCATTTCATTTTTGGTGTCTCTGGATCAGCAGGACTAACAACAAATGCTTTAAAGTGGTGCTGTGAGGTTTAACGATAATAATTCTAACTGAATATGATCAGAATTTTCAGATTTAATCCTTATGTTTTTTTTAAGCTTTATACTGACTTGGGATATCTGTTCCTGATGGTTACAATAGTGAACTGAAGATGGCCTGGTTCTTTTAATCCGCTAAAATTCTAGTCATGAGAATAGTGATTTTATATGAAAGGTGTTTCGTATGTTAATAATCATTAAAAAAAGGTTATTGTTATATACCACTTGTTACAATAAATATACAATTGGCATACAAGGTTCTTGTCCATCTGTAAAACACAGAGCCAAGTCTGCAAAAGCAAAACGTCGCCTTAGAGTCAAGTAAGCTTTTCTGGCTAACAGAGCATCTTTCATGGTGTCGTAATATGAAGCCAACTGTAAGCGCAGAAATAGCGAGGGCCAGTAAGGCAGCTCATTTTGGAGACTAAAAAAAGCATAATAGTAATAATAATAAATACAGATCTTAAAAGCATCTTAGGTTGTGGGGGTGAATCCCTGCCACCAAATGTAAAAGATGTGTTATAAATAGGAACAGGACTAGGGGTTTGGCACTGGGGAGAGAAAATGAGAGGGCCGAGTGTGAGGCTTGGTAATGTGGCACTCCAGACTAGTGGCTTCTGATCGGCAGCCTCCCCCCACCACCACTCCATGCTTACAGAGAGAGTGGGGTCTAGCTGACGACGCCACTCTGAGGCCCTGTGGTTTCTGGGTTAGTCCTCTGGGACTTTCTTGTGGATGAAGGAATTCCAATGACATGTTGTCTCAGATGTCGCTGTGCCGAGGACAAGGCTGTACTATTGAGTCAGCAGCTTTTTAAGTTCGACGCTTGTTTAATTACGGTATCTTCGGCTTCGACACATCGTAACACCCCCACAGTACTCTCCCACCCCCCCTTAAAAAAGAAAAAAGAAACCTAAACGGGCAAACTAAATTAGAGGACTGCAGGTTTTATAGCTACCTATCAATTACGTTGGATGAAATTGAAGGCCTATTACTATTTTAAATGTTATCATCTTTCAGATGATCTGTGCTGCCGGATTTTTGTTTTACAATCCAGACAAAAAAAAAAGGCAGTATTAGATTAAGCAAAAATAAAAAAAGTAATCTGTCAATAGTGATTTAACATGAAGGAACATCTTAACATTTCCTGATAGTTTTAAACTGTGGAAGCAGTTCATGAAACACTCAGACAAGCGCATGCACACCTAGCTACCACTTCTTCAAGAGGCTAGCCGGTGAGGAAGCAATCCATGCTGGCTGCTTAATTCCAGCCCTTCATCCATTGCAGATCAGATAACTAGGCACATACCCGATGATTAAATCAAACATGCAGCACCATGCAAAAGTATTCAGTCCCTTTGAAAATCATCTCCATTCTCTAGATTTCAAAAGATACCTACACACTTTTCCTCAAATTAAGTATTTTTATTGACAACCTAACAGTTTTTATTTTTAAATCCCAAGTAAATCATTTGTCAGAAGTACATTTGTAAGAAAAATCAAAACAGGAAAAATGCTGCTTACATAAGCATTCAAACCCCATACGTCAATATTAAGTCGGACCTCCTTTAGCTGTAATAACAGCCTTAAGCCTGAGCCAGCTCTGCACACTGCTTATTGGCTGGATGGCAGTCCCGGGACTGCAATTTTCAGAGACACAGATTCTCAGTTGTGTTGAGATCATGACTCTGAACAAATCCAAATCATATTATGTGATATCATCTACTGTTAAATTCTGCTCTGTACTTGTAATATTTTTATTTTTATACTGTATTTGAGGATTACTTGTGTTCTGTTCTGTATATTGTATTGTGTTGTATTGACCCCCTTTCTTTTTGACACCCACTGCACGCCCAACCTACCTGGAGTGGAGTCTCTTTTTGAACTGCCTTTCCCAAAGTTTCCTCCATTTTTTTTCCCTTCAAGGGTTTTTTTGGGAGTTTTTCCCTGTATTCTTAGAGAGTCAAGGCTGGGGGGCTATCAAGAGGCAAGGGCCTGTTAAAGCCCATGGCGGCACTTCTTGTGTGATTTTGGGCTACACAAAAATAAACTGTATTATATTGTATCATTGCTTTGACTTGGCCATTCTGGGACATTATTTTTTTTTTGTTTGTTTTTTGAGCCACTGTGGTGTTGTCATGGCCTTGTGCTTAAGATTGTTGTCTTGCTGGAAGATGAGTCTTTTCCCAAGCTTCAGGTTCTCTTCCAGTGTTCATTTTGCTATAATGATATCCATGCTTCTATCAGTCTTAATAAGAGGCCCAGTTTCTGCTGATGAAAAGCCATCCCTATGGTATCATTCTACCACCACCAAACTTCATTTTAAGAATGTTGTTTTATGAGGCATTTCCCAGTGATGGTTTCCATCCAGTCTTCAGCTTTAGGGCCTCTCAAAATTCAACTTGATGTGTTGATGCAGCAATTATAGCCTCAAGTCTTTTTAAATATGATGCACAAGCTTGGCACACCTATCTTTGGCCAGTTTCGCCATTCCTTTTTGCAGCACCTCTCAAGCTCCATCAGGTTAGATGGGAAGCGTCGGTGCACAGCCATTTTAAGATCTCTCCAGAGATGTTCAATCAGATTCAAGTCTGGGCTCTGGCTGGGCCACTCAAGGACATTCACAGAGTTGTCCTGAAGCCACTCCTTTGATATCTTGGCTGTGTGCTTAGGGTCGTTGTCCTGCTGAAAGATGAACCGTCACCCCAGTCTGAGGTCAAGAGTGCTCTGGAGCAGGTTTTCATCCAGGATGTCTCTGTACATTGCTGCAGTCATCTTTCCCTTTATCCTGACTAGTCTCCCAGTCCCTGTCGCTGAAAAACATCCCCACAGCATGATGCTGCCACCACCATGCTTCACTGTAGGGATGGTATTGGCCTGGTAATGAGCAGTGCCTGGTTTCCTCCAAACGTGACACCTGGCATTCACACCAAAGAGTTCAATCTTTGTCTCATCAGACCAAAGAATTTTCTTTCTCACGGTCTGAGAGTCCTTCAGGTGCCTTTTGGCAAACTCCAGGCGGGCTGCCATGTGCCTTTTACTAAGGAGTGGCTTCCGTCTGGCCACTCTACCATACAGGCCTGATTGGTGGATTACTGCAGAGATGGTTGGCCTTCTGGAAGGTTCTCCTCTCTCCACAGGGGACCTCTGGAGCTCTGACAGAGTGACCATCGGGTTCTTGGTCACCTTCCTGACTAAGGCCCTTCTTCCCCGATTGGTCAGTTTAGATGGCCGGCCAGCTCTAGGAAGAGTCCTGGTGGTTTCAAACTTCTTCCACTTACGGATGATGGAGGCCACTGTGCTCATTGGGACCTTCAAAACAGCAGAAATGTTTCTGTAACCTTCTCCAGATGTGTGCCTCGAGACAATCCCGTCTCGGAGGTCTACATTCAATTCCTTTGACTTCATGCTTGGTTTGTGCTCTGACATGAACTGTCAACTGTGGGACCTTATATAGACAGGTGTGTGCCTTTCCAAATCATGTCCAATCAACTGAATTTACCACAGGTGGACTCCAATGAAGCTGCAGAAACATCTCAAGGATGATCAGGGGAAACAGGATGCACCTGAGCTCAGTTATGAGCTTCATGGCAAAGGCTGTGAATACTTATGTACATGTGCTTTCTCAATTTTTTTAGTTTTAATAAATTTTCAAAAATCTTAAGTAAACATTTTTCACGGTGTCATTATGGGGTGTTGTGTGTAGAATTCTGAGGAAAAAATTAATTTAATCCATTTTGGAATAAGGCTGTAACATAACAAAATGTGGAAAAAGTGATGCGCTGGGAATACTTTCCAGATGCACTGTAGATAACAATGCAGTAAATAAATACCAAAAAAAGAGCCAAAAACAGAATAATCATACAAAATATGTTCAAAATATTAGCAAGATGCCATATACAACCAGGACAGATTATTATTGCATAGATATACAACAGCATAGTCTATTATTGCACATATTAATACACATTACCAACATAACTTATTATTATTATTATTATTGTAATTGTACAATGAAAAAATATCTCACACTGAGGAGGTATCAGAGTTCAGCAAGTTTATGGCAGATAGACTAAAAAATAGTTTTTTCCCATTTGTGCGTGTATGAATGGATCTGAAGCGCCTTCCTGATGGGGGGGAGCTTAAACAAGTGAAGTCCAGGATGTCCTTAATGACATTTTCTAGGCCCTTTTCACACAACGAGTCATGTTTTTAGGGGCATAAGGCAGTATTGGGTTTGCATCATGCATAGCACTTTGCCCAATACAAATCTCTGTCTTGGTTTCATCCGACCAATAAACCTTTTCCCACATGCTACTTTGAACCCTCGCATGCACTCAGGCGAACACCAGCTGTACCTTTCCATGGATATTGCTGGGAATTGGCTTCTTTTGTGTCACTTTCTCAAATGGGCCACTGTTATGGAGAGGCAGGCAGGGTAGCACAGTGGTTGAGGCTTTGGACTACAAACCCTGAGGTCGTGGGCCCAAATCCCACAACTAACCACAAATAAGTTACTTCATCTGCCTGTGCTCCACTTAAGCTTTTCTTGTGCTTTATAAATACGTTTAGCAAAATTGATGCTTTATTTGTAGGTTTCTGTTGACGGCTTGCTCACAGCACAGTTTTCTGCTTGGCTGTGCGATTGAGCCCTGCATAGGACTGGCATATCAGTATGTGTGCTCCTTGCCTTACACCCAGTGCTGCTTGTGCGATAATAACACAAGTATTTTTTTTACTTGAGTAAGATCAGTATTGCATTAGGTTACCATATATACTCGCGTAGAAGTCTGGTCTTGAAACCTGAAAAATTGATCATAAAATCAAACCACGCCTGTTCAAAAATGCGACACTTAAATTTTTTATTTATTTATTTATTTTTACATCTTCTTGCCTCCTCCAATCTCGCACCAGTTTCTCAGACGCATTGAATTTTGTTGTAGTAGCATAGTTACCAGTTTCTTTTGCCACTTCAATGACTTTTAATTAATTTCAAACCAGCTTCATATTTTCTTCTGATCAAACATTCCATCGTAGATAAGGGATGCTCTTACAATAAAGGTGTATGAGATACAAAAAACACAAAACAGTGCAAACATCGCTTCGGAATAGTTCAGATATTACCATGTGGTCACGTAGGCACAATACATAGAAAGAAAAGGCCGAGTGCTCCGTGGTTACTCTCTCAGGTGGGTGTTAGCATATCGTAATCTCTTGGACCAACAGCGTGAGTTTTCTACATTCAACTTATACGACCGACATTATAAAATACCGGAAATTATACGGTAAAACCAAACCCAGACTTATCCGTGGGAGAATTTAAACGCAAGTATATACAATACTCGTTACTTTAAAAAGTAATAAGACTATGCAAGCCCTGCTGCTCTTGAGATGGTGTTGCTGAGTGTAGCACTGGTTGAGACAGACTTTCTGCCCGGAAATTTTCCTCTGTAAATGTATTTTGTGGACACTTCTACCCGTGGCTGCTGAAATGGTGTGTGAAGCAAATGTATAGTGCAGACTGACAGAGTGAATTCAACACTCGTCAAATACAAAATTCAGAACCTGCTTATAATTAATAAAGTATAAACTAACAGGATAATCAGGGAAAGAAAATCAGATAAATACCACAAATATAACAAGTAACCTGGTTATGGCTTTACATTGTCACATAATTGGATTTATCGCAAAAAAATGTCTACGTCAGTTAACCAGGTTTCTCAGAGGGCAATAGCCCGGTTATCCTAATCGGAATTAGCCATTTTAGAAATCTATTGAAATTAAGCAGGAACACTTATGTGAATTTAACATTAACATTAAGATTGGCTCTTACAGAAATGTTTAAGTAAATAAAAAACAAGAATATACTAGGAGAATGGTTGATGTCATACACAAAATGTACTGGACAATTAAGAGACCAGCAGATGTCCTGTAAATAACAAGACTGGACAGTTCTCACATACAGTTGTGGCCAAAAGTTTTGAGAATGACACAAGTGTTGGTTTTCACAAAGTTTGCTGCTTCAGTGTTTTTAGATCTTTTTGTCAGATGTTTCTATGGTATACTGAAGTATAATTACAAGAATTTCATAAGTTTCAAAGGCTTTTATTGACAATGACATTAAGTTTATGAGCAGAGTCAATATTTGCAGTATTGGCCCTTCTTTCACTTTCAAGACCTCTGCAAATCAACTTCTGTGCCAAATCCTGACTGATGGCAGCCCATTCTTGCATAATCAGAATTGATGGGTTTTTGTTTGTCCACCCGCCTCTTGAGGATTGACCACAAGTTCTCAATGGGGTCTGGGGAGTTTCCTGGCCATGGACACCAAAATTTCAATGTTTTGTTTCTTGCGGCACTTAGTTATAACTTTTGCTTTATGGCCCGGTGCTCCATCATGTTTGGAAAAGACATGGTGGGTCACCAAACTGTACTTGGATGGATGGGAGAAGTTGTTCTCGGAGGATGTTTTGGTCCCATTCTTTATTCGTGGCTGTGTTCTTAGGCAAAATGGTGACTGAGCCCACACTTTAGTAGTGGTACTGTCTAGTACTACTGCAGGTCTCTTTTCCAAAATTAAAATATGACAACGTCATGCATCCTCTAGTCCCGATAATTACAGTCTGACTACCTGAAATAGGAGTTTAACTTCCCTCTCAGAATTCAGGTGGGGCTTTGTCCCCTGTGATCAGGACAGGAGAAATGATTGTGTGGACTCTGCCAGTCCCACATAATGAAGGAGGAGTCTTCATCCTCTTCCAATTTGATTGCCTTAATATTTCGGTTACACTCAGCCATCTGAAGAGTGTCGACTTGTTCAACCTCACTGTTGTTTTCTGTAGTGGCTTCCATAGTGAGCATCACTGTTAGATGTTGTGAGTGTTACACGAATACAACAGAGAACAGCTAAATAAGGGTCTGTAAGTAAAAGATGATTAAATGTTGATTGAACTTTTTCTCAAGTTTCACAGGAAGTAACAGGTTTTTGTTTATTGTCTTTCATGTTAATCTCTCGATGTTAATGAAGTTTATGTCTTGGTTACATGAAAGGTGCCTGTAAAAAAAAAAAAAAAACTGTTTACAGAACCATGTTTAGAATATTAAAAATGTGCAGGACAACTTTGAACTTTGTCGGAGTAAGCCAAATCTATTTTTAGTTCATCTCAATGTGCTTCCACTTATGGACCCAGCCTCCCATATAATAATAACAAATATGGAATTAAAAAGAAATGCAACATAGACACAGAGCATAATGTTTGATACATTATGCAGCAGATACAAATACAGTGGGTATAGAAAAGAATCACCCCTTCGAAATATGTCTTGTGTGTTTTGTGTGCCAAGTAACATGAAAGACCCAGTAGTTAATTGTATGTGCTGTACCGTATGTTTAAAGCATACAGAAGACGAAGTAAAGAATCTTTAAGCATAGAAACAACTAAAGTTTTACAAGAAGAGCTGAGTTTAGAGAAGATACATTTTTTTTTCTAATTTTTCTTGCCCTTTATTCTTGTGTGGATTGTTTGCTTTGAATTGTCACTAAATATTTTTAAAACAAACTTTTGGACTGAGAGATTTCTTTCGGCATGCGTTTTTCCTGTGCTTGAACTCGCCTTACACTCCTGCGGCTACACCGCCATACCCCGGCTAGATAACTGGCAAACACAGAAACTTCATAAAATTTAAAAAGATTTTATTCTTCTCAAAAATGCTCTGTCATTCACTTAAGGTCCACAGTGTCAAAATGGAGAGGTTGGGAGCATACGCTGATTACAGCGCATTGCCGCACGCACCACACAGTGAACTACCCAGGTTGTGATCCGAGAGCAGCTGTGCAACGGGTGACACCTCAGCACCACACTGAACAGTGTGAAGTTTTTTTTACCCAGAGTTGTCCCTGCAAGTTGGAGGACCTGCTGGCAGGGCTGGATGCAGATTAATGTCATACACAGGAGAGCAATTGCAGGTTAAGGGGTCCAACAGAGTAGAGGCACATCTGGCGTTTATGTACCTTCAGATTACCGGCACAGATCCCTAGTCTCGGAGCCACCACTCCGCCCCTTCATAAAAATAAAAACATTTTATTCTTCACAAAAATGCTCTCTCACACTGTTAGGGGCCATAGTGTCAAAATGGACTTGCCTAAAAACGCAGGGAAATCCTTATAGTATATCTGTATAGAAATCCAAGGCAAAGTCAAAAAACAGAGCACAGAGGTCAAACCAATCAAAAAGCACAAGCACAGGAAAAACACAAGAACTCACCAATAACCCCTTAACGCATTATATATTTTTAGGTCAAGAGTATTTATTGTCATTTTATCCATATACAATAGTATAGCATACAATGAAATGAAACAACGTTCCTCCAGGACTGTGGTGCAACATAAAACACAGGACAACGAAGAATCCAAAACACATAACATAAAGACACATAATATATAACAAGGTGCATGTGAGTCAAATATGCAGACATGTGCAACACTGCAGAACAGAACACCTATATCAGATATCAGTCTGGTCCATGAGTGTTCAGGAGTCTGACTGCTTGGGGGAAGAAGCTGTTACACATTCAGGAGGTGAGGGGCCGAATGCTTCTATACCTTTTTCCCAATGGTAGGAGTGTAAACAGTGAATGTGAGGGGTGTGTTGGATCATTCACAATGCTGGTGGCTTTGCAGATGCAGCGTGTGGTGTAAATGTCCATGATGGAGGAAAGAGAGACACCGATGATTTTCTCAGCTGTCTTCACTATCTGTTGTAGGGCTTTGTGATCCCTGACCATGCAATTTCCAAACCAGACAGTGATCCAGTTGTTCCGGATGCTCTCTATGGTTCCTCTGTAGAATGTTGTTAGAGTAGCTGGTAAAAGATGGGCTTTCCTCAACCTATGCAGGAAGTAGAACCGCTACTGGGCTTTCTTGGCTAAAGAGCTGGTGTTGTGAGACCAAGTGAGGCTCTCTGCCAGGTGGACACCCAGGAATTTGGTTCTATTGACGACCTCCACAGTTGAGCCGTCAATGTTCAGTGGCAGATGGTCACTCTTAGTCTTCCTAAAGTCAACAATCATCTCCTTTGTTTTGTCTACAGACAGGTTATTGGCTTTACACCAGTCCATTAACCGCCACACCTCCTCTGTGTATGCTGACTCATTATTGTTGCTGATAAGACCCACCACAATTGTGTCATCGTCAAAATTTATGATGTGATTAGAGCTGTGCGTTGCTGCACAGTCATGAGTCAGTAGTGTGAACAGTAATTGACTGAACACACAGCCTTGAGGGGCTCCAGTGCTCAGTGTGGTGGTTCTGGAGATGTTGTTTTCAGTCCTGACTGACTGAGGTCTCTCAGTCAGGAAGTCCAGAATCCAGTTACAGAGGTAGGTGTTCAGTCCCAGCAGGCTCAGCTTTTCCGTCAGCTGCTGAGGAATGATCGTGTTGAATGCTGAGCTGAAGTCGATAAACAGCATTCGAACGTATGTGTCCTTATTGTTCAGATGAGCGAGACACTCCAGTTTACAGGGTGGCAGGCACTTTCTGGTGGTGATTGGCAGGTGGCCTCACTGCCTGAGGGGCCTCCCACAAAACAACTGGAACAAAGCCAAGGCATTGAAACTTGAACAAATATTTGAATGGCAAATAGACACAAGTAAACTTAATACACACAAAAGAACCAAAAGTGAATGAAGATGACGTAAAACATGAATTTGAACTCTAGTGTGGGATGGCTGAGCCATGACAACTATCAAGATCAGTCAGTTAGTCATTTTCAAACCTGAACTGGGTCGTGGGGGTCTGCTGGAGCCTCTCCCAGCTAGCATAGGGCACAAGGCAGGAACAAACCCTGTACAGGGCGCCAGTGTCGGCAAACCAACACACTAACCTCACACTAGAACCCTTTGCACCTAACCTGCATGTCTTTGGACTGTGGGAGGAAAGCGGAGCACCCAGAGGTTACCCACACAGACATGGGGAGAACATACAAATTCCACACAGGGAGGAGGACCTATGACGGGTATCAAGATGCACAATCCCAAATTTTAACAACACTGAAGCATAAGTCACGACACAGCTAACACGAGATTGGCTTCCCTGCATTCTCAACCATTTTACGCTGCTGTGAAAACACATTTGACCCCTTCCTAATATCCTCTGGTTTCACATGTTTTACAGAATGAGTGGCCTCAGACCTTTAGACAAGGTGTACGTAAAGAAGGTGAACCTGAGTGAGCACATAATATGGTTTTTATTATTATTATTATTCGTGGATCAAATTTATCCTCTATCACACATGAGGAAACAAAAAAATGATGTCCGCATAGTTTCAATACTTGCTTGCAGCACCTTTAGCCACAATAAACACAACTGAACACTTCCTTTAATTTGATATTAGTCTTTCACATCCCTGTTACGGGATTTTAGCCCACATTTCTTTGCAAAACTGCTTAAATTTAGACACACTGGTGGGTTTGCGAGCGTGCACTGCTCATTTCAAGTCCTGCCAGAGCATGTCCATTGAGTTCAAGAGTTTTAGACTCTGACGTATGTGTTGTCAGGCCTTTTAAATCTGAGCACAAATTTTGTATATTTTACTTACTTTACTTACTACGTATTGTAGTGTAAGTGTGTTAGTAAAGCATTATGTGTTGTCTTTTGTTGTTGAATCCACAGCAGAAATGCTTACAATCCTTCAATAATAATAATAATCCTTTACATTTATTTAACTCTTTTCTTACTGCTTTTCAAAGCGCATTTCATAGTGAGTGAGGAGCCTCTTCAACCACCACTAATGTGTAGCATCTACCGGGATGATGAAGTGGCAGCCATTTTGTACCAGTACACTCAACATACAAGTGGTGACAGAGAGAGCACCAATTAGGGACAGGGGATGATTAGGGGGCCAGAATGACCAGGCCATGGAGGGCAAGTTAGCCTACATATCAGGATACACCCTGCTCTTTATGAAGGATGCCCATGGATCTTTGATGACCACAGTGTGCCAGGACTTCAGTTTTACATCTCATCTGAAGGATGGCGCCATTTTTTACAGCACAGGGTCCATATACAGATCACAGGCTTCCATTCCTTTATAATCCCTTTAACAGTAATATAGCTGAGCATGTTAAATAATGAACATTAGATGAGATTATACAGGAGTTCCCATGGACTATGATATTTGTATTGTGATCTGTAGTGAGATTAGGGAGCAGGTTGAGGAGACCCTGGAGAGATGGAGATCTGCTCTAGAGAGGAGAGGAATGAAGGTCAGCAGGACCACCACGACAGAATACATGTGTGTGAATGAGAGGGGGGTCAGAGGAATGGTGAGGATGCAGGGAGTAGAGTTGGCAAAGGTGGATGAGTTTAAATATTTGGGATCAACAGTACAGAGTAATGGGGGGAGTGTGGAAGAGAAGTGAAAAAGAGAGTGCAGGCAGGGTGGAATGGGTGGAGAAGAGTGTCAGGAGTGATTTGTGACAGACGGATATCAGCGAGAGTGAAAGGGAAGGTCTACAGGACAGTAGTGAAACCAGCTATGTTATATGGGTTGGAGATGGTGGCACTGACCAGAAAGCAGGAGACAGAGCTGGAGGTGGCAGAGTTAAAGATGTTAAGATTGGCATTGGGTGTGATGAGGATGGACAGGATTAGAAATGAGGACATTAGAGGGTCAGCTCAAGTTGGACTGGTGGGAGACAAAGTCAGAGAGGCGAGATTGCGTTGGTTTGGACATGTGCAGAGGAGAGATGCTGGGTATATTGGGAGAAGGATGCTAAGGATAGAGCTGCCAGGTAAGGGGAAGAGAGGAAGGCCTAAGAGAAGGTTTATGGGTGTGGTGAGAGAGGACATGCAGGTGATGGGTGTGACAGAGAAAGATGACGAGGACAGAAAGAAATGGAACAAGATGATCTGCTGTGGTGACCCCTAAAGGGAGCAGCTGAAAGAAGTCCTACCGATTCAATTAGTATTATACAGTGCCACGTTTCAGTGATATAATGTATTTGAAAGGTTAGAGCAATTTTCCAGAAATACTCAAGCAATAATTATTTGATTTTTTTTTTTTTGTGCTATGGCTTCCCTACAAAGTGGTGGCTCTGAGGCAAAGGCTCTGCGTTGGTGGCCTGTGTGGAGAAGAGTGGCAGGAGTGATTTGTGACAGACGGTTATCAGCAAGAGTAAGAGCGAATGTCTATAAAGCAGTAGTGAGACCAGCTATGCTGTATGTTTTGGAGACGGTGGCACTGACCAGAAAACAGGAGACAGAGCTGGAAATGGCAGAGTTGAAGATGTTACGATTTTCGCTCAGAGTAACAAGAGTAGACAGGTTTAGGAATGAGGATATTAGAGGGACAACGCAGGTACGACAGTCTGGTGACCAAGTGAGAGAGGCTTAATTGAGATGGTTTGGGCAAGTGCAGAGGAAAGATTGATGAGGATGGAAACACCAGGCAAAAGGAAAAGATGAAGGGCAAAGAGGAGGTTTATGGATGTGGTGAGGGAGGCCTTGAAGGCAGTGGGTGTGGCAGAAAATGATGTAGAAGACCAGGAGAGATGTAGACAGATGATCCGCTGTGGCAACCAGAAGAAGGAAGGCACAAGAGTTTTGGACTGCTCTGTTCTTTCAGAATTACATGATGATACAAAGTTGTGCAGATTGATGTGCTGTATATACAGGTTCTCTTCCAGTCCCCTTATCAGGAAGGTTGCCGGTTCAAATCCTATTACCACCAGAAGAGATCCTGCTCCATTGGGCCCTTGAGCAAGGCCCTTAACCTGATAATTCCTTCAGGGCTGCTGTACAATGGCTGACTCTGCACTCTTACCCCCCAATGGTCATGCAACAAGACAGTTTCCCCATGGGGATTAATAGAGTGTATCAAATACCCAAAAAAAAAAAAAATTCATACATACTGTATAAGAAATTATCAAAATTCTCATGGCTTTATATAGGGAATTTTAATTATGTTAGTGGGAAATCTTAAGCAGTCAAGTAAAGATAACAAGGAGCACAAAGTTGGTGAGTCAATGGGATTGCAGAATTGCAGTGCTATGATCTTTGCAGACACATGACCATCTCTACCATAATGCACTGTTGTGGGCAGAACAGCTGATCCGTCATGGCATGCTGATCTTCTTGTTTATCGATGCGTATTTCCACTGGTTATTTTTTCTTTCTTTTTTTTTCATGTAGACTGTAAGCAGCCGGTTTGTGCACTTTAGTAAAGATTGGGTGCAGTGGGCATGGCCATACAGTGCATGTGCAGCCCATTTCCCCCTGACCAACATTAAGAATAGAGAGTGTTACATGAAGGAGATACCAGGACCATTTCTGTCACTGTACAAGTTGTTGTGCATAAAACTCTGTGCCTACAATGTCTTTTGTCCTCTCTTGATGGATTCCTCCTTAATTCCTGCATGGCAGGCTCTTGGCCTTTAGAAAGACCAGGTCACTTTTCTCTACACCACAAAAGGAATTTGGATTGAGGTCACAGAGAGTCCTGGGGTACAACATTTATTTTAGGACGTAATTCAGTTCCAGCTCCCCACATTTTTCTGCAGTTAACATGCGCAAAAGTGTTAAAGTGTGGTTACCTATGGAAAATCGATGCAGGATTGATTCTTTTTTTTCCTTTGTTGAGTACATTTTTACTTAATTACTTTTTATTGACATCAAAGAGATGTTTAAAAAATTGTCTCTCTATTATAATAAAAAAAAATCCTGGGACGAGACGTAACCTTTTCAGAGAGATACTTTCACGTCCCGCAAGACGAGACTTTGTGCCAAGAGATTTAACCACGCCCGGGGCTGGAAATAAAAGACAAAGAGAAGAAGACAAAGTAGAATGTTGTAAAGAATTCAGAAATGTTGGCGCGATACACATGCAGAGCAGGTTAGAGATAATGGAAGTACTAAAATTCGAAAGTCTCAAAAAATGATAGCGCAAATAAATGGAAATTATTACTTTGTGAAATAACGGAACAGCGAAAAGAGATTGAATATATTGTTTGGATTTAAACTTTAAGTCGGAGACTTGTAGATCGTCTAACTCGTGTTGTCATCAGGGAAAAGTAGTGTTTCTTCCCAGTGAAGAGGCGTATCCATGAGGGGGGGGGGGTTGGAAAGCAAAGCAAGCAGAGGGAAAACCTAGTAATTTTATAAAATTAACTTGATATAAAGGCATAGACGAGAGGGAAGGTGGTGGAAGGATGTGACCACAAGGAGCAGAGGTGGTGAAGGTGAACAAATTTAAATACTTGGGTTCAACAGTCCAAAACAATGTAGGGTGCGGCAGAGCAGTGAAGAAGAGAGTGCAGGCAGGGTGGCCTGGGTGGAGAAGAATGGCAGGAGTGATTTGTGACTGACTGTTATCAGCGAGAGTAAGAGGGAAGGTCTATAAAGTGGTAGTGAGACCAGCTATGCTGTATGTTTTGGAGACGGTGGCACTGACCAGAAAACAGGAGACAGAGCTGGAAATTGCAGAGTTGAAGATGTTACGATTTTCGCTCAGAGTAACGAGAGTAGACAGGTTTAGGAATGAAGATATTAGAGGGACAACGCAGGTACGAGAGTCTGGTGACCAAGTGAGAGAGGCTCAATTGAGATGGTTTGGACACGTGTAGAGGAAAGATAAGGGGTACATCGGGGAAAGAATTATGAGGATGGAAACGCCAGGCAAAAGTAAAAGATGAAGGGGAAAGAGGAGGTTTATGGATGTGGTGAGGGTGCCCATGAAGGCAGTGGGTGTGGCAGAAAATGATGGAGACGGGGAAAAATGGAGACAGATGATCCGCTGTGGCAACAAGAAGAAGGAAAGCACAAGAGTTTTGGACTGCTCTGTTCTTTCAGAATGACATGATGATACTATAGGGGTGCAGATTGATGTACTGTATATACTGTCTTGGAAATAATTGTCAGGCTCTCTTCCAGTCCCCATAAACAATACCAACCCTTAATACTTGTGAATTTCCCATCGGGATTAATAAAGTATCTATCTATCTATCTATCTACTTCAGCGTGCTCCTGACTTCACAAATGGCACTTGCCCCATTGCTTTGAGGTAATTGCCTTCACAGGGGACCTCTTCCCACCCTCCCCTTTATTGCTTCAATGCAGTGCAACCTCATGGTGGGGTGCACCTGGGAATTGGCTATGAAGAGTGATGCAGTGTGACCTGCTGCCCAATCAGGAGTTCACAGGCCCCCCTCCTCCCCTCTACCCCCTCATTGCTTTGAGATGCTCTGAACATCACAGGAATTCCTTCCATCATATTGCTTGGAAGCAATCATGACTTCACAAGGATATATGCTGTAGCTTCTCTAGAGCACATGGCTTGGCACGCCAGGGAGATGGGTAAGTGCAAAGTGTGGTGCTATTTGGGGGACCCCATCCCCTTGTTGCTTTTTGCTTTGATGTGGTTGCAGCTTCGTGGGGCACAAATTATTGCTTCGAGGTGATATGATGATGCGGTTCAACAGGGGGATAGGAGTAAGACGAGGGATTTTGGAGTAATCCTTTATTTGCTTGGGAACCAATTTCACACCGGTACTGAGGTCTGAAAGCTGGCATCGATACTGAAGTCAACCAATCCAACACTAATATACTGACATGTCAGAATGGGAGCACTTTATTTTCCTCCATGATTTCCTCGTATTTTGCTTGACCCTCCGAAGCCTTTCAGGGCATGCTGCAGAGAAGCATCCTCCATGGTGAGAATTGTGTGTTTTTGATAACGTGCAGTATTCAGACATGGTGTTTTTATACTACACTCAAGTGAAACCCCAGACAGGTGGTCTCCATTGAACTAATTCTGTGACTCTTTTAAACCAACTGGATATACCAGCAAGGATTTAGGGGTGTCGTATTAAAGGGGGTGAATATGCATCCTATGAACAATTACAATCCAAATGTAACTTTCCAGCAGCACATTTCTTTCACTACCTTCAAATTAGAAACATTGTTAAACAAAACCTGCCCAATTTTACTCACATCCCACCTATTTCTATTCCAGAAAAAATATTGATCAGTCTTGAGGACTCAGGCAGCATCTCCGTAATATATAAAATCATTTTACAGTCCCTCCCTTTCAAAGATCCAAGAGAACAGTGGGAAAAGGATTTCTCACTCAACATCTCAGAAAAGGAGTGGATGGCAGCAATGCACAGAATTCACTCGAACTCCATATGCGCAAATCATAGAATTATTCAACTTAAAATTATGTATCGAGCGCATCTATCTTAAATCTATCTGTTTAAAATTGTCCAAAATGTTTCCAGGGTAAGATCCAACTTATAGACGTTGCAATCGGGCTCCAGCCTCAGTGGGCCACATGTTTTGGGCTTGCAGCAAATTAACATCATTCTGGACCAAAATCTTTAAATGCCTATCAGACAGCCTTGGTGTCACAATCCCTGCTAATCCACTAACAGCTGTGTTTGGTGGGCTTTTGGGGGTTGGGTCGGGGGGGAATAAAGTGGAGAAGGACAAACAAGCTGGAATTGCTTTTACTTCACTATTGGCACTCAACTGGAAAAATCCTCACCCACCACTGTTAAGTCAGTGGGTAACTGATGTTATATGTTATCTGAAATTGGAACTATTGGAAATTGGAGGAGGAGTATAGGGACCTAATCAATGACTTTGTTAAATGGTCCGACTCAAACCACCTACACCTGAACACCAGCAAAACCAAGGAGCTGGTGGTGGATTTTAGGAGGCCCAGACCCCTCATAGACCCAGTGATCATCAAAGGTGACTGTGTGCAGATGGTGCAGACCTATAAATATCTGGGAGTGCAGCTGGATGATAAATTAGACTGGACTGCCAATACTGATGCGCTGTGCAAGAAAGGACAAAGCCGGTTATACTTCCTTAGAAGGCTGGCTTCCTTCAACATCTGCAATAAGATGCTGCAGATGTTCTATCAAACAGTTGTGGCGAGCGCCCTCTTCTACGCAGTGGTGTGCTGGGGTGGCAGCATTAAGAGGAAAGACGCCTCACGCCTGGACAAACTGGTGAAGAAGGCAGGCTCTATTGTTGGCATGGAGCTGGACAGTTTAACATCTGTGGCAGAGCGAAGGGCGCTCAGCAGGCTCCTATCAATTATGGAGAATCCACTGCATCCACTAAATAATGTCATCTCCAAACAGAAGAGCAGCTTCAGCGACAGACTGCTGTCACTGTCCTGCTCCACAGACAGATTGAGGAGATCGTTCCTCCCCCAAACTATGCGACTCTTTAATTCCACCAGGGGGGGGTAAACGTTAATATTTAACATTATACATAGTTATTGTCTGTTTTTTTTTTTTTTTTTTTTTTTTTTTTTTTTTTCACCTGTATTATTATCATTCTTTAATTTAATATTATTTATTGTATCAGTATGCTGCTGCTGAAGAATGTGAATTTCCCATCGGGATTAATAAAGTATCTATCTATCTATCTATCTATCTATCTATCTATCTATCTAATCAAATTCTCACTTAGGGGATGATTTGTCTTGGTAGAGCAATGTATTACTCTGCTTTCCCCTTTTGTGTTATTAATATGTAACCTTTGTCAGAATGCCTTAAATCTCACAGACTTACAACTGTTTATCAGGTATTGTACCATATAACTTCTCCCCACCTTCCCTTCTACATTTATAACCTCAGGCAATTAGGTGTAGTAAAAGACAAGATGGAGTTAAGTTACAATTTAAACAATGTATTATTGATAATATTCATAAATAATTCACAATATGCAAAGTACAAGTGAATATTGGCAACCATACAACCTGATAAATGGTGATGTGTAGTTTCAGGTGGCACACAGATATGTTAGTTACTTAAAATGTCTCTAGTTAAGGCATTCAGAACAGGCCGCATGCCTGTCTCAGTATGGCTGCCAAGCTGTGCTCTTCATTGTGTTGTCCTGATGCTCCTTCATCAGTTGGTAAGAGAGAGAGGGTGAGGTAAAGCAAGCAAATTTATAGGTTTTCTGTCCAACCCCTACAGCCAATAGGGCATCGTGGTACTTAAAGGCTTTTGATACAAGCCAATTCCAAACATCCATACTTCAGACCAATGGGGCACAGAATACCTTCACACCTGCCCCCAAAACCATTTGTTTAAGTGAAGCTTGCCAGCTAGCCAGCCTGGCTTTCCTTCTGGGGTTGATTGAGAGAGCCCTGCAGAGAATTACTTGCCCAACTTGTTTAAGGGCACTTCCCTCAACCCTGTCATAAAATTACAAAGAGACTCAGTCCTAAAAGGGGGGGAAGGGGGTACTTAACCATCTAACCATTTCTGTTCTCATCAATGAGAGAAATTAGTGCTATAAGTTATAAATAAAGACATACAAAATATTTATCAACTTATGTGCAAAAATTCACACCTCAACAGAGGATCTGTACAAAACTTCTTCAAAACCTGGCAGGATCTAATCAATGACATTTTAGAATAAGCATTTAAATTGAGGAAGCGGATTCTCTTTCCTCTTTTTTTTTTTATTGTATTTATTTTAATTCATTTATTTATTTACTTATTTTTACTTTTATTAAAGTTTTACTCTGTTGGTCTAGCTCTCTTTCTCATGGGTGGGGGTTGATTTTTTGTTAAAACTTGACTTGCTTGTATTGAACGCTATTGGATTTTAATAAAATCAATAAAATGTTAATGGGGGGGGGGGGGTGTGAATATATAATGCCATCAGTTATTTTGTGTTTTACAGTTGTAATTAATTTAGACCACTTTGCAGAAATCTGTTTTTACTTTATCTGTTGATCAATGTGTCAAAAGAGCCAAACTGAGTCCACTGTGTAATAATAAAATGTCAAATCCTTCCTTTTGGGAGGATCATTTCTGTAGGTGTTGCACACGTCTGCTGTTGAAGTTTCCCTGTAGTAACATTTTCTTTTTCCCTCTTTCAGACTATCAGCTCCGAACTCAATAATGGAGGCCTTTTGCATTGCTTGATCAGCACCTGGGAGCAGCTTTTGAGGGTCTTGGGAGCCCCCCTGGGTGGATATCTCTGTGGCGTCTTTGTTATGGACTTATCAGATCATCTCCAACTTTGTTATATTTTTTTTTTTTATGTGAGTGCAGGTGGGCTCTGAAGTATCCATTCGAGACCCCCTCTGCATTGACATGCCAGTATTTTTTTTCTCCTTTCCCTCTTGAGTTCTGTTGTTTGTCTGTTACTAACTTTTATTTTCCCAAAACCTGATGTCCTGCTTTCTAACCTCCATATATAAACACTTTTTAGCGCCTGCAGATGTAAATCACTGCCATGTTTTTGTTAGCATTCTATCCCACCAGAAAATGTGATTGCCACTGTCTTACATGTGTATGACAGTTTGACTTATTCCTTCTTTTGCAGATCACACCAGTATGCCTTTCTTTTTCCTTCCCAGTCAGTATTTTTTATTTTTTTATTTTGAAGTATTACTTGGTTAAGCAGTTCAAATTTGCTTCTGCCTGCCCTGCAATGTGGGGTTTTTTTTTTGGAGATGGGGCAGTTATATCCATCTTCACTTCACACTCTGTCCCCCACACTCGACCACGTGCGGCAGGCTTCAGACTACGAGAACCTGAAGAGTAGCAGCGAGGTGTCAGGTTTTTTTCCCCCCTGCTGTGATCTTGAAGAAGGCTAAATCCCGCTTGGTGCCGTGGTATTCATCGAGCTTGTTTTGGGAGTGAGGGGTGTGCGTGTCATCTTGTGTATCAATCAGTGTGTGAAAGGCACACTCTGTTACATTAGACATTAAAATATCAATCCTCTGTCTCACCTTGTGTCGTTTTAATTTATCTGCCTGGCCATCGACACACATGTGCCTGTGATGTGTGGCAAATATTGACACCAAAATGAAAAAATAAAACTGGATGGGCTTTTCAGAATATTGATATCTTGTAACACAAGTCTGTGTGGCATAGGAAGAAAAATGTTTCCAAGAACTAATACTCATCCACCCCTCGCTCCCATTGCTCTAGTGGGAGTCGCGTGGCTGGTCCATGGGTACAAGACGGGGCCTTCTCTGGGATATCAGCTCAACACAGAATGTAGAGTGCTCCCCATAATGTGTGGGACAAAGGGCCCTTTTTCCTTGATTTGTTTCCCCCCTCCGCTCCACAGATTAAAATTACAAATCATACAATTGAGACATTGTGATTAAAGTTCACATTGCAGACTTTCATTTAAGGGGATTGGCAGACATTTCAGTTGCAGCTTGTAGAAATGACAATGCTTTCTCTAGATGCCCCCCCCCCCCATTTAAGGTCACCATAATGCTTGACACACAGCAATGGCAGGTCTGTTAAAGCCATTGTCATATTTAGGACTTTGTCACATATCCCTCACATGCAATGACTGCTTGAAGACTGCGATTCACAGACATCACCAGGTGCTGAGGGTCTCTGATGATGCTCTACCGAGCCTTTCGTGCAGCCATCTTGGGGGGCTTGTTCCCTTCAGTTTTCTCTTCAGCATATGGGAGGTCTTCTCATTTGGATTTAAATCTGGTGACTGGCCTGGCCATTCAAGAATTGTCCATTGTTTAGCTTTGTTAAACTTCTTAGAAGTGTGTTTGGCTCATTATCTTGTTGGATGAAGCACTATCCAGTGAGTTTGGAGGCATCTACTGGGACTTGAGCAGATGAGATGTTTCTACACACCTCAGAATTCATTGTGTGTCTGCTGTCAGCAGTTCTATCGTCAATCAAGAGACATGTGCCAGGACCTGTGGCAGCCATATGTGCCCAAGCCATAACACCCCCAGCACTGCCATGTTTAACAGATGAGGTGGTCTGCTTTGGCAGTTCCTTCTCATCTCCATACTTTACTCTTTGCCATCACCCTGATCAGGTTCAGCTTGGTCTCGTCTGTCCTCAAGACCTTTTCCCAGAATTCTGCAGGCTCTTTGAAGGCCTTTTTTCACAAACCATAATCTGCCATCCTGTTTTTTGTGGTCTCCATCTTGCAGTGTGTCCTCTGTGTTTCTCTTCATGAAGTCTTCAGATGATAGTCATCTCTGACACACACACATCGGCCCCCTGAAGACTCTGTATGATCTGTCAGACAGGCGTTTGGGGGCTTTTTCTGTACCATATTAAAGATTCTTCCTGTCATCAGCAGTGGAGGTCTTCCTTGGCCTAGCAGTCCCTTTGTGACTACCGAGCTCACCAGTGTGTTCTTTCTTCTTCATGATATTCCAGTTGTTTTCGGTCATCATAAGGTTTTCCTGATGTCTCCAATGGTTTTATTCTTGTTTTTCAGCCTCCTAATGGCTTCTTTGACTTTCATTATCACAGCTCTTGTCCTCACACAATGGCAACTACACACTACAAAGGGTATAAGCAGGCCGAGGTATCTGATGAAGCCCAATTGAGTGATCACAAACACCTGTGATGCCAGTTGTGCCAAACATTACGGTGCCCTGAAATAGGGGTAGCCGTGTAAGAAACAAAAGTGTTGTCATTTCCACACAGTGTGGCTGAAATGTCTGGAAATTCCCATAAATGGAAACCGCAATGTGCATTTTAATCACAATGTCTGAATTGTTTGATTTGTAATTTTAAACTGTGAATCAGATGGCTAACTCAAGGAAAAATGTGTCTTTTCCCCAAATATTATGGAGGGCACAGTATTTGGTGTCAAATAAATAAATTCTTACATCTAAGCAACACCCGTGTAAAAGCTGGCAAGGGGTCAGTCACACTGGTTCATCCTGCACCTGCAATCCATCCCTTGGCATTATTAATCCAGAAGGTCTCCAAGTTTTGCTACATTTTGTTGTTATGCGTGCAGTAGAGACGTGTCAGAGACCACCTTGCACTGTCCGTTAGCTGTAAAGGACTTGTTAGAGACATTGGCAGATACCGTAGACCGTGACCTTCTGTGAGTCATGAAAGGTATGTAAGAAAAGAGCAAGTAGATACATAAATACTGTACTTCTAACTGTCTCTGTGTGGTAACTAATACGATTGTTGATTCCAGCAAACCTGAGAAAATGAGAAACGGCGAACAAAATGATGTTAAAGGAAGTTGCTTCTGGATGGAAGGATGGACTGGCTGATCAACTGTTTTCAAGTAAGGACCACCACAAGCCCCTTTGCAAAGAATTTAATACAAGGTAACAACTAAATAACACCTTGAATTCAGTACTGCCGGGATTGGTACCAACATCCCATAACCGTAATGAGCTACGCTGCTTTGAGAATGTCATGTTCTTCAACATTCTCAAAGGCATTGATAAAGTAGATCTGGGTGAATTCTTTCACTTTAACAGTGAATCATGGACTCGATGACACAAGTGGAAATGAACAGGTAGCACATTTAGGAATAAAGCCTGGCAGCACTTGTGTATTGAGTTGTGGAAATCTGGAAGGCCTAGTTCTTGGTTTTTATCCGGGCACTTGCAAGCCCAGACACTCGGACTCCTCGCTCAGTCTCTCGAGAGCCTCCATTGACACTGTGAAGTTCACAGCATCGTCAGCAAAGTCAAGATCCAATTTACCTTTCTTCTCCAACAGATGCCCCACAGCCGCTGGACCCCACGACCCTGCCCACCACCCAGTCCATGCAAGCATTGTAGAGAGTAGGAGCATAACAGACCCCTGATGAACCCCAGAATCAACTAAGAAGAACGCAGAGGACCCAAGTGGCTGGACCAGGACAAGGGGATGCCCATGTAACAGCTGGCTGTGGCAGATAAAGGGTAATTTCAAGAGGGTGGGACTGGGCCGTGTGTCTATGCTGGGAGGGTTACCTAACAGGATCCCAAGCTGTTTCATCGTGTGGTGGGTGTGGCAATGCGCTGTACCAATGCAGACTACCTGACCTGATCTGGAATCTAGAACAAACTACCAAGTCATGGAGCTGAAATGATCACAGCTTTTTAGAAGTTATCTGGAATGAGACATTAGGACACCATAGATGTTAGCTAAACAAACAAGCCTGATGGACTGAAGGGCTTCTCTTGTTAGTCAAATGTTTTATGTTCTTACATTTACTTGTTTTTTGCAAACTGAGCACAAACCACCAGTCCATACAAACATCACATTATTTGACCTGATTATTATTTTAGGCATCATGGAACAAATCACGAGTAGCCACAAAGTTGTTTATTTTTGTCACCCGAGGCCTAGCAGGTGAAGCAGCACGTCAGGTTCACAGTGGTTAGTGGTGTGCACTGAACAGGAAAATGAATGTTTCACAGAAAGCAGTGTAGCCACTAGGTGGTCACAAAGTGGCTTTTTGGTTGTGAGGAAGAAAAGGCTTTTTGTAACAAAATGCTGTTTTTATTTTGTGTGTGTGTGTGTCTCTCTCTCTCTCTCTCTCTCTCTCATTTGGCTTTATAAAGCAACTTGCTTTAGATAATGGATAAGGTAAAAAAAAAACAAAGCATCAAAAATTGTGTCCAAATCTGGCTGTCGTCTTTCATGATAATGTTTCTAAATTCTTGAAACAAATGACACTACTGTGCAAAAGTATTCAATCCCCTTGAACGCCATCCCGGTCCTTGTACTTTTTGGTATTTGAAGTTTCATTTTAGAAGCGAAAATGAAAAGGAATTTTCAGATTTTGATTTTTGATTAAAGGATAAAATGAGGGAAAATAAGGTATTTTTTAAATTCTGTGGTAACAAATTGCAGTCATAAACTTAAAATTACACATACTTTTCTAGATTTATTTGTACACGTGTGAACAGTCCTCCTCACAACACATCGACCGACGGCCTTGAAGTTACACTGCATGGCATCAGCAGAGGATGGACCATTACGTTGTTTTTCGGAACAGTAAAAGAGTGACACTCCGGGACGAGGACATGACTGCAGAAAAACTGAGTCGCATCTTTCAGGTAAAAATACAAGCTTTGCAAACTTGATGTAGCAGTTCTTTTATGAACATTTTTGTTGTTATTTACTGTGAAACGGCTAACGTTAGGTGATCACGTTAGGTGATTTCATTTACTAACACTAAGCCAACACAGGGTGCAAGGCAGGAAACAAACCCCGGACAGGGCGCCAACCTATTTGTTACCACAGAATTTAAAAATACCTCATTTTCCCTCATTTTGTTCTTTAATCAAAAATCAAAATCTGAAAATTCCTTTCATTTTTTGTTTTTTCGTTTTTGCTTCTAAAATGAAATTTCAAATACCAAAAAGTACACGGACCTTTTGAGCTATTACACTTTCATTATTTGAATCACAAATAAATCCAGAAAAGTATGTGTAATTCTAAATTTTAAGTTTATGACTGCTATTTGTTACCATAGAATTTAAAAATACCTTATTTTCCCTCAATTTATCCTTTAATCAAAAACTAAAATCTGAAAATTCCTTTCATTTTCATTTTTTCGTTTTTGCTTCTAAAATGAAATTTCAAATACCAAAAAGTACATGGACCGGTAACAACACATTTCCAGAGTCAATCATTTTCTGTAGAAATTTAAATGAAGAAGACAAACTCCAAAGTCAGCGTTTACAGACGTATTCAAGGCCTACACAGTCACACTTGTGCTGCAGTAACGGCCTTCATTCTTCTGGGCTTAAGTCAGGTCCATAAGTATTTGGACGGTGACACAGTTTTCATAATTTTGGTTCCGTGCACCACCACAGTGAATTTGAAATGAAGCAATCAAGATGTGATTGAAGTGTAGACTAACAGCTTGAATTCTTTGAGGGCTGAATATTTTTTCCAAAAAAAACTCAGTTTTCTGAAAAGCACACAATGCACTGGTGTCACGCATAGATCAACATAAATCGTCTGTTGCTGCGTGCTGCAACTGCTGTTGGCGTTTGTTCGGCATGTCTGGAAGCAGTGACTTACGCAGGGGCGGCTTGATGGCAAGCAGGAATGCACGGCGGGCCGGCTACCTCTCTATCTTTGCCCTGCAGGTGGGTGATGGTGACAGTCGCAGTGTGATGCAATATGGTTTGTACCTCTTGTCGTCATAAGGCGAACGCTGCTGTAAGTGTATCAGCTACACGAACGTGTTCAGCATCACGATCAGCAGTTGACCGATAGGTCGATGCTGGTACCTCACTTTCGTTTTCGATATCCATCTCCAGATCATTTGCATCAAACCCAGAGTCTGATTCAGCAATAATACATAAAACGTCCATTGGGTATTTTGTTCTGCACATTTGCTTTAGTCTCAGGAGATGTTGATGCCATTTTAGAGGTTGTTTGCTCTTCAGGAGTTTAACCAGGCACTTTGTATGAGCCACTTAGAAAAGATGGCCATTTTTATATTTTCAGGGGCTTGGACAAACTAATATAGTCATAAATATAACAATCATTTCCAATATTTGATTGAAAGTCCTTTCCAGTCAATGGCTGCCTGAAGTCTGAACCCCTGGCCATCTCCAAATGTTGGGTTTCCACCCCAGTGATGCTTTACTGCCGCTGTCTTCTGGTGCTACTTGTTCGTTGGACTTTCTGCCTTCAGTCTCGTCTTCAGCAAGTGAAGTGCATGGCCATTTGGGTTGAGGTCACTTGATTGACTTGGCCATTCAAGAATATTCCACCAGTTTGTGTTGTAAAGCACTTGGTTTGCTGTCCCACTGTGTTTTGTCTCCTTGTCCATCTGTACTGTGAAGCGTCGTCCTATCAGTTTTGCAGCATTTGACTGAATCTGAGCAGAAAGTAGAGCCCCCCTGGACACTTCAGAATTCATCTCGCTACTTCTGCCAGCAGTCACATCATCAATAAACACTGGTAACTGACTTCCATTGGCAGTCACGTATGATCAGGCCATAACATGGCCTCCACCATGTTTCACAGATGATGTGGTAGGCTACACTTCTCTATCCATCATTTTGGTGCATATTGTCATTTGTCCAAAGAAAACTGTTCCCAAAACTGGACTGGTTTTTTAAAAATGTTTTCTGGTAAAGTCTAAGCTGTGCTTCCTATGTTTGAGGCTTACCAGTGGTTTACAACTTGTGGCAAACCTTAGTATTTACTTTCATGAAGTCTTCGCTTGATTGTAGACTTTGACAATGTCAGGCTGACCTCCCGGAGAGTTGTCTTGGTTTGGCTACATGTTGTGAAGGGCTTCTTCTTCACCAAGGACAGAATTCTGCGATCATCCAGCACAGTCGTCTTCCATGGTTGTCCAGACCTTCGCCAGTGTGTTCCTTCTCTTTATGAATGAACCAGATGGTTGATTTGACCACTCCTGGGCCCTTGTGTATAAACGGGGCATATGCAAAAAAATGTTGTGCAAGACCGTTTCCACGCTCAAATCGCGATGTATAAAACCTAAACTTGGCGTAAAGCCACGCACATTTACATGCTAGCTCAAACCCTGGCGTACGCAAGTTCTCTGCTCGGTTTTGCAAACTGGCGGCACCCAGCGTCAAAGCAGTTCTTTTGTTCCAGTGTAGTTTCCCTTTCTTTTTTAGATCCACATCCCTGATGCGGCTTTATAAATACACTGAAATTAACCGCATATTGTTTATTAGTTTAATGCATCTGATTGTAATTAACCAGTAACAATATAATGGTCCACGGAATGGACAAACTTCCAAATACCATAGCTGCTTTAGCGTTGTTACTCTCACTGCACCTTCTTTTTCTTCATTCAGCTGCTCCCATTAGGGGTTGCCACAGCAGATCATCTTTTTCCATATTACTCTCACTGCACCACTCAGAGTATTTATATCACTGTATCTGAGTGGGGAATCACAGCTGATCGGAAAGAGAATTATCAGGATACAGCATCAAGCACACGCTGCCTCAGCCATGCTGTCTATTTGAACTGCTCTCATACGACAAACGCTTCAGAGCCTTTCCTGTGCAAACCTCGCGGTTCACAAACAGTTTCATCCCAAGAACTATAAACGCACTCAATCAGTCCATTAAGTGCTCCTTGTAGAACTGTTTGGAGTTATAAGTACAATTACCTCACTGTAAACTTGCGATACAATTATAATATTGCACAACCTGAACCACATTATAAAGCACGTATTTACATATGATAATATCATTTTTAAGATGAAATGCAGCAAAATATGTTTATTATACAGATAAAACTAACTTCATTTAAATAATCTATATTGTTAATAATTAAACATGTGAGGACACAGTGTCGCAGAGCTAGCTAGGATCTGGTGCTCTGTTCAAGGATTGTTCCTGTCTTGCTGATGCTGGTGCGCCACTGGAAGGATAGATGGATAGAATAATTAAACACATACTACAAAGATATTTCAATGTTCCTTAAAAGTTTTGAAGAATCGGCATTCTCAGCTTACTGATGGCTTAACATCTATTACAGAGCTGATTGTGTGGCGATTGGGTATTTGGAGAAAGAGAAGTAAGTACAGGAATTGGAGGTTAGTACGTTTGAAGAGACAGTACTGCTACAATAAATTATTTCATTGAAGGCTGCGCATGGTGCAGCAAGCATCTTGCATGAGACATGAACAATCACTGCGCCACTGTGTTCCCATATTTAATAACATGCTTTAACTGCTATCATCATAAAAATTATGTCACATATACATCTCAGTGTTTTAATTATTCAGAGAGCTGTAGTATTACGAATGTAATGGATTCTGTGTTCTGTCGGAGGAAGAGAAAGAACAGAAGCACATAGTGATTCACACACATAGAGCACATAGCAGATCAAATACAAAACAAAGCATTTAATGTGCTACTTTAGTTACGATGGGATTTGAGAAACTAGTAAATTAAACAATTTTAAGGTGAAGTTTATGATGTTATACTTTAATGACAAAATAAACTACGTGATTAAAGTGCAAATTTAGACATTAAAGTTGACATTTCCTGCTTTTTTCCCCAGTGTGCCTATTTTTTTTTTCTCTGTACCCTAATAAGCTTTCATATGACACTCAGACGGTGGGCTACGACTCGCCTTTTCACGGCGACTTTGATATCTGACAACTTCTTTTTTATTTCGGGCACTGTGCGACTTTGTGAACTTGAGTCTTTCGAGTTTCTCCGACGCGCTATGTCTCTCGATCAGCTTCCTTTTGTTGTTTATTCCACTGTTTAAACCAACAAATAGTACGTTTTTCTTTACTTCCACTTGGTTTTCGCTGAAATTCTTCTATTTCCCCCAGTGCTTTTGCCATTCATTGTCTTTTCACAGAACGCTGAGCTTAAGGGCTATTTCTATTGATTTTCATATTCAAAGAGGCATAATTCTGGGAGGAGTTTGGGGAGTGGCAGCAGGCATGTGCACGTGCGTTACTTTTCACGCTGACCAGGATTTATGGAGCGAAAGAACGTGGAAGTTGGCGAACGCACATATTTATGCATCTGGATTTTATTGTGCACAAGCACATTTACGCTTTTGTCCTTACGTCACGTTTTAGTGTGAATTCTACGCACGGCGTTATGCATGAGGCCCCTGGTGTTTCTGTTGTCTCTCAAATGGGTTTGTTTTGTCTTCTCTGCCTAATGATGGCCTGTTTTTACTTGCATGGACGTCCCATTGAGAGTTCACAGTGACAGCCTCCAAATGCAGATTCCACACTTGAACTCAACTCCAGACATTCTACCTGCTTAATAGTTAATGAAATAATGAGGGGCCTGTGCCCACTTGGCTATGGAACAGCTTGCCAGTCAAATATCCAAATACTTTTGATCCCCTAAAAATGGGGGGCCAAATGGCTGCCATTCCTAAATTGTTCAGTTTCTGCACTTTTTAAACAATATTAAGAATTTCAAAAACAAATCACATCACTTTTCCACATAGTCACCTTCGTTTGTGAAGCAATTTTCCCAGCATCAGACCAACTTTTTAATGCCCAATTACTACTCTAACGAAAATATAACGTCCCTCGTATAATATTTTTGTTAAACCCATCAAATTAATGCTGTAAAGCCTGCACTTCAATCCTGGAATTATTAATTTATTTCAAATCCATGGTGGTGGCATACAGAGCCAAAATGATGAAAATTGTGCCCTGTATGGCCCAGTTTTGCACAGGAGTGATTCTTCTGCGTTATTCTTGGCAGAATTGATAAGAGACCCTCTAGTTTGGTGGGATGGCATCTCTGGACAGCAGTTTTCAAAGAGTGCCACAGATTCTCAGTAGGGTTAAGATCAGAGCTTTGACTTGGCCGTTCCTGAATATTCACCTTTCTGTGTCTGAGCCATTCCAGTGTCCTTATCCTGAGAGTCATCGTCCTGTTGAATGATAAACCTTCTCCCGAGTCTCATAGTGGACTGGAACAGGTTCTCCTGCAATATGTTGCCGTATTGGTGTCCATCCATTGTCCCTTCACTCTCAGTCCCAGCACATGAAAAGCACCCCGCTATCCTGATGCTGCCACCACCATATTTCCCCTTAGGTTTGGTGTTTCTTGAGGCCTGGCCAGTGTTAGTTTTACGCCACACACACCTCTTTGAAGTCTGGTCAGAAAGTTCTAGTTTGGTCTCCCACATCTTAACTGGGTCTTTCTCATGCTTTGTAGTAAATGTCATCCGTGCTTTTATGTGGACCTACTTAAGGAATGGCTTCTTTCTTGCTATCCCCTCCTGCAGAGGCCTGTTTTATGGGGAGAGCTTGAGGTTGTGGACCCCTACACCTTCACTCCAGTTTCAGGCAAAGAGCATTGCAGACTTCTGAGAGTGACCATTGGATTTTCAGTCACCGCCTGTTCTGATGTTTAGTTTGGAGGGACGGCCTGTTCTAGTAAGAGTCGGGGTGCTGTGATGAGCCTTCCACTTGCTAATGATGGATCCCACAGTACTTGATGGGCCCGTCAAACTCTTTTTGCTACTATTGCCTACCTTTCACTTTCACTGCGTTTCAATGACTTTCTTTCTCATATCAGCTGATGCTCTTTTGTCTTCATTTGTGCAGTGATGGTCCAACAAAGACTGTGGCCCTTATAAAAGGGGGCTTTTTATGTCCAGAGAAACACAAAGGACTCATTGTGTTTAATTCTGACTGTCACCTTTGTGTCATTTGGGATTCATTCGTGTAAACCTGGAGCTTCCATAGCACAGAGCTTTTAATACTTACTGTATGTGGACACAGACATTGGAGTTTTTCTTCTTTAGTTAAATTATCTACAGAAAGTGGTGAATTTAGACTTTGGAAATTCTTTGTCACAGCAGAAGTGTTTACATGAAAAATAACAAATTGATAAATGTGTGTACAGATCTTTGGTCATGCACAAAATGTGTGTACAGATCTTTGGTCATGCGCAAAATTAGGATGACTTTCAAGGGGCTGGAATAGTTTTGCACGCCACTGCATCATTACTAAAAAGGAAGCTCATTTACGATGCAATAAAATATCAGACAGCAGTCTTAAAAACGTTTGGGGATGGCCACCCCATATACTGAAAAACCAGCAGAGTAAGGAAAACACGATTTACATGGGATTTCTCAGTGTTTTTATTTTTAATAAATTTGCAAAAACCTCAAGTAAACTTTTTTCACGTTGTCATTATGGGGTGTTGTGTGTAGAATTCTGAGGAAAAAAATGAATTTAATCCATTTTGGAATAAGGCTGTAACATAACAAAATGTGGAAAAAGTGATGCGCTGTGAATACTTTCCGGATGAGATCAGGAGTATATCTGTGATTGATTGATTGATTGATTGATTGATTGATTGATTGATTGATTGATTGATTGATTGATTGATTGATTGATTGGCTGTGTGGATTACAATCTGTAAGAGCCAGAATTCTGGCTGGGTTCTAGGAGATCAAATCCTTATACGTTGATTTGCATGTCATTAAGAGAAATAACTTTTATGTAATGTGTTTTTTTCTGGTTGATATTCTGTGTCTCTCCATTAAAATGAAACTGCCATAAAAATGAGAGACTGTTAATTTCTTTGTAAATGTGAGCAAACGTACAAATTCAGCAGGGGATCAAATACTTAGATTTCCCCCCACTGTAAGGAGAAGATGGAGGAGCAGCATATGAGAGTGAAGAGTCCGCCCGGGCCCAGTCACTGATGTGCTGGAATTGTGTGAGGAAGCGACAGAATCAGGCGATAAGAGAAGCGCCTCTGGTGTTATTTATCTTGATTTTTGATAAGTTACCACATGAAAGGTTTAGTGATCAAAACCCAAAGAAGTGGGAGTTCAGGGTGCAGTCTATGGGTGGGTTCAAAATCTGCTCCAGCGTAGGAAGCAGAGGGTTATGGTGAGGGGAACATTTTGAGAATCTGCTGATGGTAAAAGTCAGTGGCCCCTCAGGGGTCTGCTCTTTTTAATACACATAAACGATCTGGACGTGAGCATATCGAATACGTTTGCAGATGATGCCAAACTGGGTGGGAGGGCATATCCTGTAAAATGAGCTGAGTTGTTACTGAGGGTCTTGGGGAGCACACGGCGCTCGGGGCTGATTTGTGGCCAACGTAAAAAAAAACGAGACGTAAACACATAGAAATGTGAGGTCTGAGTACACGACGGCAGGTCTGCACCTCGTGAGAAGGAGTCGTAGTAGACTCGCCACTGTCTACAACACGACAAAATGGATAATGCATTTACATTTGCTTGGCAGATGCTTTTCTCCAAAGTGACTTACAAAGGGGGTAAATATAGTTGAGTAACATTAGGCGAGGGTCTGTTTGATTAGCAAGTGCAATGGGACAGGTAACAAAAGTGGAATGGCACAAGTGTAAAGACGAACTAATAAGTCTAAAATCATAGTTCACAATCGATAAAGGAATTAAACTTGATCTAACAACAAATTAGCCAACAATAGAAAATATCATAGAGCAAAGTTATTTTTCTTTATTTCCATTCAATTAGAAGCCGATGGGTCTTCAATTGTTTCTTAAATACAATGAGGTTAGTCCGCAGTGCTGATGGAGGTGGGCAACTCGTCCCACCATACTGGCAACTACACAGGAAAAGAGTCAGGATTGAAACTTGATACCACGCAGAGGCGACATCACCAGACACTGCTCACTGGCAGACCTGAGTAGGCGAGAAGGAGTACAGGGCTTCACCAGTGTCGCCAATGCCATACACTCAGGTGCTGACCCATTGACTACTCTGTAGGCCAGCATAAGGGATTTGAACAGGGAGCCAATGTTGCAACCTGAAGAGGGGAGTGACGTGTGCCCATCACAGATGGTGAAATACAAGATGGGCTGATGCATTCTGGACCATCTGCAGTGGTTTGATGGCACATGCGGGCACTCCTACCAGAAGCAAGGTGTAGTAGTCCGGAATAAGGTTATATCACAGCTAGCTGTGCTGCCTGCCTAAGATGGGTTGAAATCTAAATATTCAACAATTAAAATAATGTTTGTGATGCGCCATCTGTTGGAGTGACAAATGCAATGCATATCCACCCATCCATTATCCAAACTGCTATATCCTAACTACAGAGTCACAGGGGTCTGCTGGAGCCAATCCCAGCCAACACAGGGCACAAGGCAGGAAACAAACCCCGGGCCGGGCGCCAGCCCACCACAGTGCAAAGCATATGTGTCTATTAAATACCATTGAGTATGAGATTCAGTAAAGCTGTGTTAATTATTGTGATGCGCCATCTGCCTGAATGACAAATGTGATGCATTTTATTAATACACATGTTTTGTGATGCACCCTCCATTGGAATGATAAATGCAATGCATAGGTCTCTGTTATATGTCATTTGGTATGGGATTTGCAAAAGCAGTATTAATCTTTGTGATGCCCCATCTGTTGGAATGACAAATACAATGCATTGTATTACTAAACTATTTGTGATGCCCCATCTGTTGGAATGACAAATGTGATGCATTTTATTAATACACATGTTTTGCGATGCACCCTCCATTGGAATGATAAATGATATGCATAAGTCTCTGTTATATGTCATTTTGTATGGGATTTGCAAAAGCAGTATTAATCTTTGTGATGCCCCATCTGTTGGAATGACAAATAGAATGCATTCCATCCATCCATTATCCAACCCGCTATATCCTAACTACAGGGTCATGGGAGTCTGCTGGAGCCAATCCCAGCCAATACAGGGCACGAGGCAGAAAACAAACCCCGGGCAGGGCGCAAGCACAATGCATTGTATTACTAAAATGTTTGTGATGCACCATTGTTTGGAATGACAGAGACACAGCTACCAGGTGGACACACAGATAGACACACAGACACTTATTCTTTTGTTAAGGGTGAGCAGCTGTGCTATCCATCTAAGAAGTCTTAAGTAATCCATATACGCCTCAGTGTTAATATTTGAAATGCACCATGCAATATATATGTCTGTGTTATGTGCCGTGTGGTATGGGATTCATAAAAACAGTGTTAATGGTTGTGATGCGCTATGCGTTGGAATGGAAAATGCAAAGCTTTTTATTACTAAAACTGTTTGTGATCGGCCATCTTTTAGACTGACAGACACTTATCCTTTTATTAAGGTTTGCGTGTGGAGTGCAAGTCAAGGGAGGTTATGAGTAAGTTATGTAACACACTGGTGAGGCCTCATCTGGAGTCCTGTGTGCAGTTTTGGTCTCCAGGCTACAAAAAGGACATAACAGCACAAGAAAAAGTCCAGAGAAGAGCAACAGGGCTGATTCAAGGAGTACAGGGGATGAGTTATGAGGAAAGATTAAAAGAGCTGAGCCTTTAGAGTTTATAAGAGGAGACCTGACTGATGTGTTTAAAATTATGAAGGGAATTAGTGCAGTGGATCAAGATGGTGACTTTAAAATGAGTTCATCAGGAACACGGGGACAAAGTTGGACACTTGTGAAGGGGAAATTTCACACAAACATTAGGAAGGGTTTTCTTTACACAGAGAACCACAGACACATGGAATAAGCGACCAAGTAGTGTGGTAGACAGGAGGACTTTAGGGTCCTTCGAAACTCAATTTGATGTTCTTTTAGAAGAATGAAGTGGGTAGGACTGGCAAACTTTGTTGGACTGAATGGCCTGTTCTTGTCGAGATTGTTCTAATGGATATTTTTGTGAGGTGGTATACCTGGCACAGTAAAGTGTGAAGTTTAATAATAATAATTCATTACATTTATATAGCACTTTTCTCAGTACTCAAAGCGCTATCCACACAGGGAGGAACCCGGAAGCGAACCCACAATCTTCCACAGTCTCCTTACTGCAAACCAGCAGCATTACGACTGCGCCACCTGTGAGGACGCCCAATACTCGGTGTGGCTCTTTGATTCCTGTGGTTCTTCACGTGAATTTGCGTACATCTTCTATCCATTTGGTGCATAAACAAGAGGAACATTAAGCTCATCAGTCCTCCCTGAAATGGTGAGCTACGTCTCCACATGAACTCCATACAAGGTAAGTGTTATTTATAGAAGTGGAAGGGGCCGCTCCCTCGCTCCACAAACACTCGGCTATTATTACCGCAAGCCGCCTAATGGTACCTGTCGTGAGACATCCTAAATCCTGGCTCCCTTGAGTGCTCTACCAGTGAACGGGAGAAAGTTGCCGTCCCCCGTGATTAAAATGGCCCAGGGCTTTGCTCAATGACGATGTGCGCTCACTTAAAATTCCTGCCGAGTTTAACCTTTGTTAAGCAAGCACTGATTTAAGGATTACTGGGAGACCTCAAGCACTGGGTTGTTAAAACCTGTTTGGGGACCCTGCTCTGCTGTTTTGTTTTGTATTTTATATATATACTGTATATATACAGTGGTGTGAAAAACTATTTGCCCCCTTCCTGATTTCTTATTCTTTTGCATGTTTGTCACACAAAATGTTTCTGATCATCAAACACATTTAACCATTAGTCAAATATAACACAAGTAAACACAAAATGCAGTTTTTAAATGATGGTGTTTATTATTCAGGGAGAAAAAAAATCCAAACCTACATGGCCCTGTGTGAAAAAGTAATTGCCCCCTTGTTAAAAAATCACCTAACTGTGGTGTATCACACCTGAGTTCAATTTCCGTAGCCACCCCCAGGCCTGATTACTGCCACACCGGTTTCAATCAAGAAATCACTTAAATAGGAGCTGCCTGACACAGAGAAGTAGACCAAAAGCACCTCAAAAGCTAGACATCATGCCAAGATCCAAAGAAATTCAGGAACAAATGAGAACAGAAGTAATTGAGATCTATCAGTCTGGTAAAGGTTATAAAGCCATTTCTAAAGCTTTGGGACTCCAGCGAACCACAGTGAGAGCCATTATCCACAAATGGCAAAAACATGGAACAGTGGTGAACCTTCCCAGGAGTGGCCGGCCGACCAAAATTACCCCAAGAGCGCAGAGACAACTCATCCGAGAGGTCACAAAAGACCCCAGGACAACGTCTAAAGAACTGCAGGCCTCACTTGCCTCAATTAAGGTCAGTGTTCACGACTCCACCATAAGAAAAAGACTGGGCAAAAACGGCCTGCATGGCAGATTTCCAAGACGCAAACCGCTGTTAAGCAAAAAGAACATTAGGGCTCGTCTCAATTTTGCTAAGAAACATCTCAATGATTGCCAAGACTTTTGGGAAAATACCTTGTGGACTGATGAGTCAAAAGTTGAACTTTTTGGAAGGCAAATGTCCCGTTACATCTGGCGTAAAAGGAACACAGCATTTCAGAAAAAGAACATCATACCAACAGTAAAATATGGTGGTGGTAGTGTGATGGTCTGGGGTTGTTTTGCTGCTTCAGGACCTGGAAGGCTTGCTGTGATAGATGGAACCATGAATTCTACTGTCTACCAAAAAATCCTGAAGGAGAATGTCCGGCCATCTGTTCGTCAACTCAAGCTGAAGCGATCTTGGGTGCTGCAACAGGACAATGACCCAAAACACACCAGCAAATCCACCTCTGAATGGCTGAAGAAAAACAAAATGAAGACTTTGGAGTGGCCTAGTCAAAGTCCTGACCTGAATCCAATTGAGATGCTATGGCATGACCTTAAAAAGGCGGTTCATGCTAGAAAACCCTCAAATAAAGCTGAATTACAACAATTTTGCAAAGATGAGTGGGCCAAAATTCCTCCAGAGCGCTGTAAAAGACTCGTTGCAAGTTATCGCAAACGCTTGATTGCAGTTATTGCTGCTAAGGGTGGCCCAACCAGTTATTAGGTTCAGGGAGCAATTACTTTTTCACACAGGGCCATGTAGGTTTGGATTTTTTTTTTTCTCCCTAAATAATAAAAACCACCATTTACAAACTGCATTTTGTGTTTACTTGTGTTATATTTGACTAATGGTTAAATGTGTTTGATGATCAGAAACATTTTGTGTGACAAACATGCAAAAGAATAAGAAATCAGGAAGGGGGCAAATAGTTTTTCACACCACTGTATGTGAGTGTGTACGTATATATGTGTTTATATATATATATATATATACTAGGGGGTTTGCCCCCTGCTCACTTCGCTTGCCAACCCCCCAGGCCTACGCTACACGTCAGCCACTTTACATCTCTGCTGCTTGCATTGTGAGGAGGGAGGATGAACGCAAATGTTGATACCAAACATATATATGTAGGTTTTAAAATAAGCCTGATTTAAAGCTTGACATAAAATTATCAAAGTCAAAGTGAACTTTATTGTCATCTCAACCATATACAAGTATACAGATAGATGAAATTACAAAGCTCAGGTTCCACAGTGTAACAACATGAAGTGCAAATAATAATTTAAAAATAGAATTAAAATTTAAATTAAAATTTAAATTAAAAACATAAACAAGACAAGCCATTGTGCAAAGACAAGACAAAGAAGTAGCAGCAATATCGATGTGTAAGATATGTAACATCACACAAAATCGTTGCACTTTTAGGCTTAGGATTTTATATATATAGAGTGTGTGTGTGTATATATATATATATATATATATATATATATATATATATATATATATATATATTTGTGAATTTCCCCTTGGGATTAATAAAGTATCTATCTATCTATCTAGATATAGATATACATACATACATACACATTGGCCACCAGAGGGCGCTCCAGCTCCCCAAACACTACAGACAGGCCCGGACACAAGTGTAAAACATAAAGAGTTTTTATGGTGGGAGACTCTTCTCTGTAAGTGTTTCCCACGCTGGCTGCCACCCCCATACGACACAGCACACAGTAACAATACCGCACTCTCTGTCACTGCCGCCTCCTCCGCTCCTCCAGCAAGCTTTGTCTCCTTCCTCCCGTCTCTGGTTCCCCAAGCCAGGACAGGCAGCTCCTTTGATTTTATCCCCAGAAGTATTTTCAGTGTTCTCAAGGCTTGGCCCAAGAGTACGAAATAAGACTCCCCTGTCCCTGCAGCACCCCCCTGGAAGCACCCAACAGGGCTGAGCCGACAAATTCCGAGTCCTATGATGCCCTCTGGGAGCCTGTGGCAATGCCTTAACCCAGGGATGGCTGCCATCTAGCGCCCTGGGGGAGACAAAGCCACATGCAAGTTGCTTCCCCCATCCTTCCATACCATGGGCATACCAGCCGGGTAAGGTCCCCTGGCAGCACCCTTCACAGAATATAATTATGTATATCTAGGGGGTGCCCGAGAGCCCCGAACCACAGACCCAGTAACACGGCACACGTCCATAAAGGATTTTAATTCTCTCCCCAGATGTAAGTCACATGTATAGAAAGAATGAATGAATCACAAATCACGCAATTCTTCCTCCGTCTCTCCTCCGCTGAGTGTTGCCCACTTCCTCCCAACTCTGACTCGTCTGTGTGTGGCAGTGGGCTCCTTTTTAAGTCAGAATACTTCCGGTGCCGTTCTGTTTCCTCGAGGAAGCACATGGACAAAGTCGGGTGCTTCTCCCCCAATAGCGCCCTCTATCAATCCCAAGGGACTCCACCTCCCTGGCACCCCTGCTGGTGTCTTGACTGGCTTCTCAAACGAGGACCACTGCCACCTGGTGAATGGGGGGGGGGTTTATGCCACTCCCAAGTTCCATTATTTTACACCTGTTATTTTTTAGGCCAGCCGACCAGTCCATCAGTCACTCCAGGTATCAGACCCCACTCCTCCCTGGCTTGGATGCCCATTTGTATCCCACAATGTATTATTTATATTATTTTTTTGTTTAGGCTTTGACAAATGTCACCTTTAACCTACTGGGACCAGACCAGGACTATGAATGCTTGAAGCAAAATGGGAAGGTTTGGGTGGGATTGGTGAGGGGGAGAGGCAAAAACTGGAAATCCTGATTTAGGCCTCTTTTTTTGTTGTTTTGGGGATGGAGTTTTATTTTATGAAATCGGGATCCGGAACCCCCAATCCAAGAGGGTTGGGGGGTCCTGCAGTGCATCCTGTTCACTTGGGCATGGCCTTCAGCTTGGTTACAGCCATTTTCTAAGTGAGTCTAACAATCCAAGATGGGCGTACAGCTGGGTGACTAATGAAAGGCTGGCATCTTTTATGGCCTTATAAAAGACTGGCGCCTTTTTAAAGAAAATTCTGACGCGAGACTGCGACCACCTTCATCCAACAGCAGACAGAGGTGGGGGTCTTGTCTTGCTAAAATGAAATGAACTACTGCTCAATTATGGAAAGGTGAATTGTGCTTCTTGTTATAAAATCCCACCGGGCCTGCCCAGACTCTGATTACGCAGGAAATCTGTCACCCTCTTCGCCCGCAGTGCCAGTGCAGCACCTTTAAGAGAACCCAGAAATACCACTGACGTACAGGAGATGTGAAATGTGCAGGCCTGGCAGGTAGAGGGCAGTGTTGTCCCACCAGTGAGCCACTCAGCCCGAGTGCCAACCGCACAAAAGGTGCCGAAAAAAAGCGAGCGTGCCAGTCGCCTTCACCAAGAGAAGAAGTTCACAAGCGCCGGGGTTTTCAGTCCAACCCGAATCCCCTTATGAATGCGGACATTGTTAAGATTGGACTGTCCCTTCATCTCCAAGCACAAGCTCCCCTCTCCAGGTTCCCAAATTGACCGCTGAGGCTGCTGGCAGTGCTGTGCAAGTTCACACCTCACAAGAACTATAGCTCAAAGCTTTACACAGATTAAAATGAATAAAAATGAAAATGAATAAATTCACCTGCGTTGTTCACCATTTCAGTTTTGAACCAGTTCATGTTCAGTTCATTTGGCATTTTTTTAAGGAATGAGAATAAATGACTCATGGAGTTTCCATCCATCCATTATCCAACCCGTTATATCCTAAGTACAGGGTCACGGGGGTCTGCTGGAGCCAATCCCAGCCAACACAGGGCGCAAGGCAAGAGACAAATCCCGGGCAGGGCGCCAGCCCACCGCAGACTCAGGAGTTTACTTTTGCATGCCTTATATTAGGCTATTACAGTGTTCTTGAGTAAAATACAATAATTATAAAGACTTGTTTTATTTAAATACACTTTATTGAGTTCTACCCAGCAACAAACACCTATAACCATATATGCTAATATAATCCCCGTCAAAAAAGAAATTAAATAAATGCAAGTGTCGCTCTACTTCCAACACAAATAGTGACTGTGGACCAGCGTGTCGGTGAGCTAACCGATCACACTGCCGGTCAAAATTCGCGTCACATATTGCATGTCCAACGGGGAAAAATATCAAGTGGCCTCGCGAAGTCCAACATCTTCCTAAAAGCGAAAGCGGAGCTTCACGGCGTCAGCGGGGGTGCAGTTTAAGCACAAGCAGACAGACACAGACAGTGCCGATTTAATTTTATGTTATTTTTCCCGAATACAAATAAATCGCAAAAAAAAAATTGGTATGAAATACATATTTGATATTCTGATTCTGATTTGTAAAAATCCACTATTTGTGCTTATCCGAATACTGGATTCGGATTCGGCTCCACCCCTACATTACAGGCACGAACGGACTGGGTCTCTAAACCGGCCCTGCTATCCTTCAACGAGTGAGGTGATGAGGTTGACCCACTCGGCTCCATTATTCATTGTAATTTTATTAAAATTTGTGATGAGCACGCGGCTCGCTATTTGCTATGAGCCTATGATATGAACTCTGTCTAAACTGTTGCCAAACTTAATATGTATGCTGTTGTTTAGTCACAACTTAAAATTTAACGAAATGCTTAGAAATAAAATTTAATGAAAAATGAAAACTGAGTAACAGAGCTTACACGTTATTAGAGTACGTGTCAACTGTCAATGTCATGTCCGAGTGCCAGTACCCTAGTAGGCTAGTAGCTGCTCATTTACAAAGAAATAAATGATAACCAAGGTTATAATGAAAACCTCACATGATTGAAGTGTTCCATTAACTTCACGATAAACTAGAAATGTTCCGTCCTAATATGAAAAATTCCTATAATGTGCTTTATAATTTTATTTCTTCATACTAATAATCGCAGCTGAAAGCCACTTATCGTTCATGCTGACGACCAGATAACAATAAAATGCATAATACATAATACAGTATAAACTAATTATTAGTACCGAAGAATTTAAATACTATCCATCCATCTATCCATCCATTATCCAACCCGCTATATCCTAAGTACAGGGTTACGGGGGTCTGCTGGAGCCAATCCCAGCCAACACAGGGCACAAGGCAGGAAACAAACCCGGGCAGGGTGCCAACCCACCACAGAATTTAAATGCTAGATATGAGATAAAATAAATTGCAGTAATTTATATGCTAACCAAAATATAGCGGTATCGAAACAGAAATCGACAAAAGTCAGTTTTGACCAAATTTTTCGCTGCAACGTTGTGTGCTGACAACTAAAACAACTTGATGACGTAATACGGTATATTATAGGATTATATAAATCACAGTACCGGATAGATAATGTTCAGTAGTTTAGAAAATTCATTTTAATGTACAACAGTAACCAGTACATAAAATTTATTTCATGAAACGGCCGGCCCATGACCAGACTAGAGTCCGTGGCCCACCGGGCATTGCCCAAATGCCCTAATGGCCAGTCCACCCCTGCTGAGCCGCTATTATTCCATGCGTCGATGTGACAAATGTATTACACATTTCTAAGAGGGCCAATGCTGCGTATTTGCACTGAAGATCCTTTTCGTTTCTTCGTCAGTTCATATCGGCTACCTGCTGTCAACAATCTCAGTGAACTGGCAGACAGCTCGGGAAGATCTCAGCGACGTTTTACTCCATTGTGCCCGCTGTGCTGGAAGCCGTTAATCGACCGTGAAGCGCTGGATTCAGTTTTCATGTGGTGTCGGTGCTCCAGACATAAAACGTGTGGTTACTAGGGCTGTCTTAACGTATGGGTACAATGGGCACTGGCATAGGGACCCACAATGTTTCTGAGGCCTCTGTGTGAGTTTCTGGGGGCCTCAGTGCACTGCTGTACCTGGGGGCCTATGAGGACGGTAAGATGGGCCTGGTTGTCAATTTGCAGCCGTGTCCATTTTTCTAACGTAATTGGAGTCATTTAGTGGACTCATATTACAATATGGGCACCTGACGAGAATGAAGCTGCTCTTGTTAACCGTATGCAGTGACGGTCCATCAGCACACAAGATGAGACTGGCAGCCGTCACTACTGCTCTGGCATAATGGCACGTGAAAAGGCAACTCCAATTACAGATGCCATCTGCAGATGGAAATCACAGAGCGTAGATGTGGTTTATTATTATTATTATTATTATTACACAATTTTATTCAACTTGCCCTCTCTGTCTGGGTTAAACTTTGCATGCATGCTGATCTCTACATTAATATCAATATTTCATTAGTTTTGACCCCGGATCTGTACGTTATCCATCCATCCATTTTCCAACCTGCTGAATCCTAACTACAGGGTCACAGGGGTCTGCTGGAGCCAATCCCAGCCAACACAGGGCACAAGGCAGGAACCAATCCCGGGCAGGGTGCCAACCCACCGCAGTCTGTACGTTATATTCTGGCAAATTTAAATTTGTTAAAAAAAGAATAAATGAACTTTCTCATTTCCTTATATTATACTTTTAGCGAATACACATTGGGATAGTCCAGTGGGGTGCCAGTGAGCCCCAAACACGAACAGTCCCGGGTTCCAATCAAAGGGTGTTTATTAAACATGATACCTTCTCAAACGTAACACAAGCACAAGTCGTCTCTCCTCCACTTCCTCTCTTTTCTCCACCGCGCTGCCCTCCTCTTTGTCCCCCCAGCTCCGATTCGCCTGGACAAGGGAGTGCGGCCCCTTTTGTTGAAGACCAAGGAGTACCTCTGGTGCCCGTTGGACACACATCTCCCTGCAGCACCCTCTTGTAGCACCCATGGACCCCCAGCAGGGCTGTGCTGCCGGACTACAACTCCCAGCATTCCCTACTGGTTCCCAAATGGGCTCCGATATGAAGGGCTGCTGCCATCTAGCACCTGGGGGCAATGAACACGCCTCAGAGAGCCTGTCCTTTCCTTTTGTCCTGGTCAGGGAAGGCATACCAAACTTGTCTGACCGGGACGCCTGTCCATCTGTCCGGGTGTAAGGAACCTTCTCCTTCCGATGGGTTGTTCGTCCATCCACTCTGGCAGCCTCTTTCGGGTCTCCCTCAGCCGGGATGTTTGTTTACCTACTAGGCGTCTCCCGTCCGGGTAAGGAGCCATCGTCTCTCCTGCCCGTCCAACCCAAGTGGCACTTCTAGCTTTCATAGAGAGCTTTTAGCCAATACATATTCTTGATTTATGAATTAGCCGTGATAGTCACGTGTTTAGCGTGTTGGACTTTCGATCAAACGGTCAAAGGTTTGAGATCAATTCATTTAAAAACTCATTTTGATTACTTGCTGCAGTGGGCTGGCGCCCTGCCCGGGGTTTGTGTCCTGCCTTGCGCCCTGTGTTGGCTGGGATTGGCTCCAGCAGACCCCCGTGACCCTGTAGTTAGGATATAGCAGCTTGGATAATGGATGGATGGAATGCATTGTATTTGTCATTCCAACAGATGGGGCATCACAAAGATTAATACTGCTTTTGCAAATCCCATACCAAATGACATATAACGGAGACCTATGTATGACCCTGTAGTTAGGATATAGCGGGTTGGATACTGGATGGATGGATTTTGATTAATTGGTATTAAAGTTTTGTCAAATTACTTCAATATGACAGTTGGTTGTTGGCCACGTGGTTAGCGTGTTGAACATTCAATCAAATGGCTGGAGGTTTGAGACCAATTTTTTAATTTTTCCATCCTTTATATACAAATTTGTTGAAATAGCCTTTCAGTGGTTTAGTGACATTGGCTCAGTGGACGACGTGTTGGGCTTTCCTAAGAGACACTGGAGGTCCGATTCTCCCATAGACAGACGCACATGGCCAGTTCTTCACACGTCTCAGGCTTCACTGTGGTTGAAGGTGACGTGTCACTTGAAGATCGCAGGTTCTGATGCCACTCTGTCACTAATGTCACTTCTGTCAGATCACCTGCCCACCCAAGTCCAGGTTTTTGTAATGTGCCAAGGACTGTGTGGCATTAGGAGGAGGAGGAGGAGGTTGGGAGCCTGCGCTGATAGAGCGCTGCTGCACCCACCACACGACGGACCACATCAGGATCCCAAATTAGTGAAGGTGGTCTTTTTAATTTTATGGTGAAAGAGGAGCACAGGAATCACAGACAACGTCCCGTCCTCCTGCATGAGGTGGGCTTGGGAGTCTGTGCTGCTGCACCCACCACACGACGGACCACCCAGACTGGGACCCAAGTGCCCCCTCAGCACCACACTGGAACGATGGGAAGTTTTTTTTTTTTCTGCCATGGCTGGAGTGCCAATCTTGCTGCCAATCCTGATGCAGTTTAATGTCAGTTACGGCACTACAGCCATGTGGTGTGATTCCCCGAGGGTGGTCCGGCTTACAGGACCCTCATTGTTGAGGACCCGAGTGATTGGACCAGGCCAAGGGGATGCCCACATAACACCTGGCTGCGGCAGATAAAGGGTCATTTCAGACTGGAATGTGTGTCTGCCCTGGGGGGTTGCTGTTTCGTTGTGTGGTGGGTGCGACACCACGCTGTACCAGTGCCTGACCTGACCACCTGTTCACTCCACCCGTCCACAGTGCAAATCGACACGTGAGTTGATGTCAACTCACACGCAAGGAAGAATCTCACTTCACAAATTTGCCCCCCAGGTGAACTGTTGGTGGTCTGCTGTGAACCTCCAACGTCTGTCTCAGAGGTGGTGTCCTTATGACATGAGCTAATAGGAGAACTCCTGGTCCTGGCCATGCAGGGTCTTCCTGGTGATGTCATCTGATCCCTTTATGGCAACCCTCACCATGGCGCTCCACTTGTCCACAGTGCAAATCCCACCCTTTGTCACCAAGTGTATTGCCGTGGACTGTCACCGTGACGCACCTCAGCTTCCAGCTTTCAAGGCAGGAAGAGGCGGGTCCAAGTGGATGGACACCAGAAATGACATCAGAGGTATTCTACCTGTCAATCATCCAGTCTGCAGAAGGAGGAAGACGTTGAGACACAGCGCCAACCCCTGGTGTGGCGGTGGAATGACAGTCACTAGAGCCCTTCTGCTGTCCCCTATGACAACACTTAAGCAGGGTGTAAAAGCCCAGGGCGCGTACTGCCGCCCCCACCCGACACAGCCTGGCACAGAGATGAGTTTGGCATCCAACATAGGAGTGTTTCACCCTGCTCTCCACAGCACAGTGCACAAATCACCCACACGACGCAGTCCCTTGAGCCGCCAGTCCTTCTCCCTCCACTCCTCTTCAGGCTTTAGCCTCTTCCTCCTGACTCTGGCCATTGAGTGGTGGTGACTGGCTCCCTTCATAGGGCACCCAGAAGGACTCCCGGTGGCAGCACTTTCGGGTGTGGCAGACGTGGGACCAAAGAGGGCCCTGAAAATGTCCATGCGCCCCCTGGTGGTGGCCTCAAATTCCAACAGGGTGGAGCTCTCATACTTCTGACCTGTGGCCCTGCTGAAAACCAAGGGGGCTGACCTCTGTCAGCCCTGGAAATGCTCTCCCCCAAGTCCTGCCATGGTCAGGGCGTCCCGGCCGAGTAAGGGATATTTTGAGAGAAAATGGAACAAGTAAACAAATACACAAATAAATAAAATTACCATCAGATGTCACAATGAGCATGAAATGTGAGCACAAATGTGTCACAAAGCGTCTCTTATTTGTTGCTTATTTTTTTTGTATTATTGAATTAGTTCTTTCTTTATTTTCAGTGACGCCGCATGCACAATGAAAACCTGTCAAAGCTGAGGGGGCGGGGTCTTGCGGGTACTCTTTGTTGATTGGTGGATTGTCCACTCAGTGAACCTGTGGTTCATGTAAATAATCCAATTTGGGACGGCATGCGTTGGAGTGCAAGAAGAAGTTGCTCAGAATTACTGCGTGAAGCGGCTGCTTTAATTCAGAAGGTTCTGAAGTCGCCATCCCCTCAGGGGTCGACGTATCAAGTCTCTGCTAAAAACGTGGAAATTAATGACGTAAAATCTATGTATGCTGTGTGGACAATTTGCCAGTCGCTAGAGCCCACCCTCTTAACTTGGATGGGCTGAAGTGCAAGGTTTATGTCATGTTTTGGATGGTATCAGTAAAGAAACAATTTTAAAATTACAAAAACAAATAACCAACAAAAAACACTTTGTGGCGGCACGGTGGCGCAGTGGGTAGCGCTGCTGCCTCGCAGTTGGGTGATCTGGGGACCTGGGTTCGATTCCCGGGTCCTCCCTGCGTGGAGTTTGCATGTTCTCCCTGTGTCTGCGTGGGTTTCCTCCGGGCGCTCCGGTTTCCTCCCACATTCCAAAGACATGCAGGTTAGGTGGATTGGCGATTCTAAATTGGCCCTAGTGTGTGCTTGGTGTGTGGGTGTGTTTGTGTGTGTCCTGCGGTGGGTTGGCACCCTGCCCAGGATTGTTTCCTGCCTTGTGCCCTGTGTTGGCTGGGATTGGCTCCAGTAGACCCCCATGACCCTATGTTCGGATTCAGCGGGTTGGAAAATGGATGGATGGATGGAAAACACTTTGTGACACAAAAAAATCAGTTATGCTCACATATTAATGTCTTTTTATTAATTTACTAGCTGTGTTACCCATCTAACATGACGTGAAAGCTAAGTAATGAACGTAGACCTCTGCATTAACATTTGCAGTGCACCATATTTTGGAATGTATTATATTTGTCATTCCAACAGATGGTGCATTACAAGCATTTGCAGTAATAAAATGCATTGCATATGTCATTGGAACAGATAATGGTAGTAAAATGCTTACTACATATATTTGTGATGTACCATCTGATGGAATGCATATGTCCCTAATGACACTTAATATTCAGATTTATGAAAGCAGTGTTAATAACTGTGATGTGCCATCTGTTGGAATGACAGATGCAATGCATATGCCCCTGATGACACTTAAAATTGAGATTCATAAAAGCAGTGTTAATAATCTGTTGGAATGGAAAATACAGTACATATGTGTTTGTTATATGTCATATGGTATGAAATTTACAAAAGCCATGGTAATGTTTGTGATGTGCCATCTGTTGGAATTCACAAATGCAATGTATTTGTCTCTGTGTCATGCCGCTTGGTACAAAATTCATAAAAGCTGCATTAATGTTTGTGATGCACCATCTGTTGGAATGAAGAATGCAAGCATTATGTTACTATAAGTGTTTGTAAGGTGCTATCTGTTGAAATGATAAATGCAATGCATATGTCTCTGTGGTATGCCACTTGGTATGAGATTCAAAAAAGCAGTAGTAATGGTTGTGATGCACCATCTGTTGGAATGAAGAATGCAAACATTGTGTTACTATAAGTGTCTGTAAGGCGCTATCTGTTGAAATGATAAATGCAATGCATATGTCTCTGTCATATGCCACTTGGTATGAGATTCATAAAAGCAGTGTTAATGTTTGGGATGCGCCATCTGTTGGAATGAAAAATGCTGTACATGTGTCTTTGTTATATGCCATTTGGTATCATAGAAGCAGCGTTAATATTTCTGATGCTCCATATGTTGGAATGAAAAATGCAATGCATTTTATTACTACAAATGTTTTTAAGGTGCCAACTGTTAAAATGGCACATGCAATGCATATGTCTCTGTAATATGCAATTTGGAATGAGATTCAAAAGGCAGTGTTAATAATTTTAAAGCAATGTTAATATTTCTCTGCGGTGGGTTGGCACCCTGCCTGGGATTGGTTCCTGCCTTGTGCCCTGTGTTGGCTGGGATTGGCTCCTGCAGACCCCCATGACCCTGTGTTTGGATTCAGCGGGTTGGAAAATGGATGGATGGATGGGTTAATATTTCTGATGATCCATCTGTTGGAATGAAAACTGCAATGCATTTTATAGCTACAAATATTCGAGAGGCGCCATCTGTTGGAGTGACAATCGTAATACATTTTATAGCTATAAATGTTTGAGAGGCGCCATCTGTTGAAATGACAGAGACATAACAACTGGACAGACGCACAGATACACCAACACTTATCCTCTTTTTAAGGTGGATTGTCACAATTAACAAGACTTTACCTCGTCATTTATTTAATTTGTCTGAAAGATAAACACTCCAAAAATATTTATTTGCATATTTATTTTTTATTTTCTTCTCTCCAATCATCAGTCACTCAAGTAAGTATCGTGCCTTTCACTGTAAGTGACATCACATTTTGGTTTACAAAGCACACTCTGGAGGTGACGGGTGTTTTTGAAGGGGGCTCGGACTGGTCCGGTGTCGGGGTGCCACGTTGGCAGGCAGGGCATTTTGTGGTTTCCATCAGTCTTTATTTTGTTAGGCACCTTTCACTTTGAGCTCCGTCACGAATGCACCAGAGCTCTCAAAGGAGGAATATTACAAAACACAGTATTAATCAAACTTAACGGTATATAGCGCCTTTCATGGACCTCACCATCAGCAGGTGTTCACAGAACGCGATGCATTGGCTGTCCAGATGTGAGACAGTGCTCCCCTCTCCCTGCCTTTATAACGGGGGCTCAATATTTAAGCCCCCCAGTGTCTTTGTTTGCTAGGACAATGGAGATCTCCATGCTGCCGCGTGTCTTTTTTTAGCTCGTTTTAACACAACTGGATTACAAAGTGAATTTCACAAGCCAGGAACAAAGAGGTGTGATGCAATTATTTGTGGCGAGTGGAGCAAATCCTGTTGACATTCTGTTCTGTCTGAGGGAAGCTTTTCATGATGATTGCTTTGTGGCTTGCTTGTTGTTTTTATTATTTTTTTTTTGTTCCTTTCCTCTCTGAAATGCTCTCCTCATCCAAATTGTGCAATCCCAGATTTAGCCATCCGCCGGCAAACACAGGGGGACGTGAAACTGCAGATCTGCTGCGCACCTTGCAAGCTGCTGCTGTTGGACCTCCGATGAAATTGGAAACATTCAGCAAGCATCTCATCATGTGGTGTAGTGGTGGAGACGCTGGACTCGGACCCTGAAGGATGAAAGTTCAGCTCCCCTTCAGAAAGAACTCGGACCCTTCACGTTTTATTTTGTTCCTTCCAATTTCATTGTCTACCTCATCGAGCAACACTCAACACCCCAGAATGACAAAGCAAAGACGGGCCTCAGCTGAGAGACCCCGCGGATTCAGAACACATTCAGACCCCCTAAACTTCTGCAGGCTTTATTGTGTTGTCGATTTCATTTTTACATGAATACATTTGCCATTTTTCCCCCATCAATCCACACTCAGTAACCCATAAGGACAAAGTGAAAACAGGTTTTTTCGGAAAGGTTTGCAAATTTATTAAGAATTCAAAAACTGAAGTGCAGTTCATAAGGAATGTCACTGCTAAATGGGGTTTTTAATTATTGGGGTGCGCCATCTGTTGGAATGACAAATGCCATGCATTTTATTAATACTGTGGTAGAAATCAAACATCCATCCATTTATCCATTTTCCAACCCACTGAATCCGAACACAGGGTCACGGGGGTCTTCTGGAGCCAATCCCAGCCAACACAGGGCAGGAACCAATCCCAGGCAGGGTGCCAACCCACCGCAGGGCACACACAAACACACCCACACACCAAGCACACACTACGGCCAATTTAGAATCGCCAATCCACCTAACCTGCATGTCTTTGGACTGTGGGAGGAAACCCACGCAGACACGGGGAGAACATGCAAACTCCACGCAGGGAGGACCCGGGAAGCGAACCCAGGTCCCCAGATCTCCCAACTGCAAGGCAGCAGCGCTACCCACTGCGCCACCGTGCCGCCCGAAATCAAACATGTTCATTTAAAAAAGAAACTTATCCTCTAACAAGACAAGTCTGATAAAACCTGTTTGAGTCAATAATCAGGCAGGAGAAAAGCAATGTCCATCGGCGTCGTTTATTACCCCTGCGGCACCAAGCTGAGGAGGGAGCGTCCATCACAGCACTCGGGTACAGCAAGATGAGAAAGCTGAGAGAAAGGACGGACGGCGGTGTGTTTTGTAAACTACTGAATGTACACACAGCGTCCATCAATGCATACGTCTTACTCTGGTAGGTTGGTCGGTTTACACCCAAATGACTTGTATGACTGTGTTATTATATTCTGATTCTTCTTATGCCCTTTGGGTTGAGCCACCACCCCTGACATTTCTGTGAAAGTGACAACGGACCATTCTGGTTGCTCACAGGACATCTGCTGACCTCTTAGTCATCTTTCAGTACATCTCTGTCTTTGTTGTTCACTTGACCTTGATCTGGTTTCCTGATACACCTGAACGTGTTTCTGACATTTATTAACCCTTTATGCTATTTCTTTAAGACAAGTACTATATTTTAATACGGACATCATATCCAAACACTTTATCTTAAATGACTATGTGACCCCCCTAAGTCTAATTTGTCTTCCACAATGCACATTTGTTTAAGTGTTAAGACCCTTCATTCCATATTTTGTAGAAGCCCCTGTGGCAGCAAGTCCAGCTTCTTGGTGAGTCTCTACAAGCTTGGCACACCTGGATTTGGGCAGTTGGTGCAGTTTCTCTCTCAGGCTTCATTAGATGGGATGGCTGTAAGCTGCCATCTTCAGGTCTCTCCCCGGATGTTCTGTGGGGCTTTGACTGGGCCACTCAAGGACACCCACACCTGTGTTGAAGTCACTTCTGCGTTGTCTTGGCTGCACACTTTTGGGTGATTGTCATGCTGAAAGGTGAACCATCACTCCAGTCTGAGATAATAATTGGGAACAATGGAAGAGTCAATTTGACTTATAACTGTAGCTATGCAGTACTTGTTACTTTATACTTTTTCCTGCGGCCATAGCAGCGGGAAGGTGAATCTTCTGAAAGTATGTTAAATAAACATGCCTGACACCAGGCTTTACTCCCATTTCATGTGTGTGTTTTGATCTTTCCATCTTGGTACTTGTTATAGTATTATTTTTGCTGTGCTACCCATGTAAGATGGATTGAAGTCTATCAGTGTAGACCTCAGCCTTAATGCTTGCAGTACACCATCTATTCAAATGATTCTGTAATGAATATAGTAATAAAATTCATTGAATGCATTACTGCAAATTTTTGTGATGTGCCATCTGTTGGAGTGGAAAATGCTGTACATGTGTCTTTGTTATATGCCATTTGGTATGGGATTCATAAAGGCAGTGTTAATGTTTATGATGCACCATCTGTTGCAATGACAAATGCAATACATAGGTCTCTATTATAGGCCATTTGGTATGGGATTCATTAAAGCCATGTTTATGTTTGTGATGTGCCATCTGTTGGAATGATGAATGCAATGCATACAGTATGTCACTGTTACATGTCATTTAGTAAGGGATTCATTAAACCTATTGTGAAAGGCGCTATATAGCGCCCGACCTGGCACAGACTGAGGCAGAGGTACGTACTTAAATAAAACACACTTTTATTTTTCTGCAGCCGTGGGGCCTTCCCGGTGTCCCACAGGCCCAACACAGTCCCAAAACAATACCCTCAACAATGCTTCTGGCACCACCACTCCTCCTCAGGCTTAGTCCTCCTCCCGACTCTGGCTCTCTGAGTGGTGGTGGCTGGCCCTTTTTATATCCCACCCGGAAGCGTTCCAGGTGCTTGGCCACCTGGTCCTAATTGCACTTCCGGGTGGGGCTGAAGATATGACCAGCCAAGCTGCTGACTCCATGCAGCTCCCCCTGGCGGCCATCCGAGCCCCCAACCAGGCTGTGGAGGACTCCATCTCCCATGGAGCCATGCGCCGGGTTGGGGAATCATTGGCTGCCAGAGAGGCTGCCACCAAGCGTCCCGGGGGAGGTATTAAACAGTCCATGGCTGCTCCCCCGGAACAGATGCAGCAGGGGCGTCCTTGCTGGGTATGGGACCCAGCTGTCCATTACACTATATTATTATTGTGATGTCCTATCTGCTGGAATGAGAAATGTAATGCATTTTAGTAATACACATGTTTGTGATGAGCCATATGTTAGAATGATAAATGCAGGGGTCTCTGTTATATGCATTTTGGTATGTGAATCATGAAAGTAGTGTTAATTATTGCGATGCACCATCTGTTGGAATGACAAATGCAATGCATTTTATTAGAAC